>NW_028248765.1:0-96922 GCF_964263255.1 Lissotriton vulgaris
AAGTTAATTAAATACCATTTGGAGCATTTAATGTTCGAGCAAAAACGGCTGATTTCGACAAAAGAGATAACACCCCCCCATTACGTCATGCTGCAGAAATGTGGAAAATGGTCTGTTTTCAAATGTTTTATTTTTGAACGTCAGTTCACATTTGTAGGTGGATCATCAGTGTTAGAGCTAAAATTAGCATGTTTAAAGTGATTTTCATGCTTCCAGGGGCCCAAAACACAAGATTTATGGAATGGTTAAAAGTGCATGAAAATGGCCAATTTACTCACTCTGAGTTCTCAAAAAGGGTTTCTTCACCCCGGGAAGTTAATTAAATACCATTTGGAGGCATTTAATGTTCGAGCAAAAACGGCTGATTTTCGACAAAAGAGATAACACCCCCCCCATTACGTCATGCTTCAGAAATGTGGAAAATGGTCCGTTTTCAAATGTTTATTTTTGAACGTCAGTTCACATTTGTAGGTGGATCATCAGTGTTAGAGCTAAAATTAGCATGTTTAAAGTGATTTTCATGCTTCCAGGGGCTCGGGAAGTTAATTGAAATACCATTTGGAGGCATTTAATGTTCGAGCAAAAACGGCTGATTTTCGACAAAAGAGATAACACCCCCCATTACGTAATGCTTCAGAAATGTGGAAAATGGTCCGTTTTCAAATGTTTTATTTTTGAACGTCAGTTCACATTTGTAGGTGGATCATCAGTGTTAGAGCTAAAATTAGCATGTTTAAAGTGATTTTCATGCTTCCAGGGGCCCAAAACACAAGATTTATGGAATGGTTAAAAGTGCATGAAAATGGCCAATTTACTCACTCTGAGTTCTCAAAAAGGGTTTCTTCACCCCGGGAAGTTAATTAAATACCATTTGGAGGCATTTAATGTTCGAGCAAAAACGGGCTGATTTTCGACAAAAGAGATAACACCCCCCATTACGTCATGCTTCAGAAATGTGGAAAATGGTCCGTTTTCAAATGTTTTATTTTTGAACGTCAGTTCACATTTGTAGGTGGATCATCAGTGTTAGAGCTAAAATTAGCATGTTTAAAGTGATTTTCATGCTTCCAGGGGCTCGGGAAGTTAATTAAATACCATTTGGAGGCATTTAATGTTCGAGCAAAAACGGCTGATTTTCGACAAAAGAGATAACACCCCCCCATTACGTCATGCTTCAGAAATGTGAAAATGGTCCGTTTTCAAATGTTTTATTTTTGAACGTCAGTTCACATTTGTAGGTGGATCATCAGTGTTAGAGCTAAAATTAGCATGTTTAAAGTGATTTTCATGCTTCCAGGGGCCCAAAACACAAGATTTATGGAATGGTTAAAAGTGCATGAAAATGGCCATTTACTCACTCTGAGTTCTCAAAAAGGGTTTCTTCACCCCGGGAAGTTAATTAAATACCATTTGGAGGCATTTAATGTTCGAGCAAAAACGGCTGATTTTCGACAAAAGAGATAACACCCCCCATTACGTCATGCTTCAGAAATGTGGAAAATGGTCCGTTTTCAAATGTTTTATTTTGAACGTCAGTTCACATTTGTAGGTGGATCATCAGTGTTAGGAGCTAAAATTAGCATGTTTAAAGTGATTTTCATGCTTCCAGGGGCTCGAGAAGTGAAATAAATACCATTTGGAGGCATTTAATGTTCGAGCAAAAACGGCTGATTTTCGACAAAAGAGATAACACCCCCCCATTACGTCATGCTTCAGAAATGTGGAAAATGGTCCGTTTTCAAATGTTTTATTTTTGAACGTCAGTTCACATTTGTAGGTGGATCATCAGTGTTAGAGCTAAAATTAGCATTTTTAAAGTGATTTTTATGCTTCCAGGGGCTCGGGAAGTGAAATAAATACCATTTGGAGGCATTTAATGTTCGAGCAAAAATGGCTGATTTTCGACAAAAGAGATAACACCCCCCCCATTACGTCATGCTTCAGAAATGTGGAAAATGGTCCGTTTTCAAATGTTTTATTTTTGAACGTCAGTTCACATTTGTAGGTGGATCATCAGTGTTAGAGCTAAAATTAGCATGTTTAAAGTGATTTTCATGCTTCCAGGGGCCCAAAACACAAGATTTATGGAATGGTTAAAAGTGCATGAAAATGGCCAATTTACTCACTCTGAGTTCTCAAAAAGGGTTTCTTCACCCCGGGAAGTTAATTAAATACCATTTGGAGGCATTTAATGTTCGAGCAAAAACGGCTGATTTTCGACAAAAGAGATAACACCCCCCCATTACGTCATGCTTCAGAAATGTGGAAAATGGTCCGTTTTCAAATGTTTTATTTTTGAACGTCAGTTCACATTTGTAGGTGGATCATCAGTGTTAGAGCTAAAATTAGCATGTTTAAAGTGATTTTCATGCTTCCAGGGGCTCGGGAAGTTAATTAAATACCATTTGGAGGCATTTAATGTTCGAGCAAAAACGGCTGATTTTCGACAAAAGAGATAACACCCCCCCATTACGTCATGCTTCAGAAATGTGGAAAATGGTCTGTTTTCAAATGTTTTATTTTTGAACGTCAGTTCACATTTGTAGGTGGATCATCAGTGTTAGAGCTAAAATTAGCATGTTTAAAGTGATTTTCATGCTTCCAGGGGCCCAAAACACAAGATTTATGGAATGGTTAAAAGTGCATGAAAATGGCCAATTTACTCACTCTGAGTTCTCAAAAAGGGTTTCTTCACCCCGGGAAGTTAATTAAATACCATTTGGAGGCATTTAATGTTCGAGCAAAAACGGCTGATTTTCGACAAAAGAGATAACACCCCCCCATTACGTCATGCTTCAGAAATGTGGAAAATGGTCCGTTTTCAAATGTTTTATTTTTGAACGTCAGTTCACATTTGTAGGTGGATCATCAGTGTTAGAGCTAAAATTAGCATGTTTAAAGTGATTTTCATGCTTCCAGGGGCTCGGGAAGTTAATTAAATACCATTTGGAGGCATTTAATGTTCGAGCAAAAACGGCTGATTTTCGACAAAAGAGATAACACCCCCCATTACGTAATGCTTCAGAAATGTGGAAAATGGTCCGTTTTCAAATGTTTTATTTTTGAACGTCAGTTCACATTTGTAGGTGGATCATCAGTGTTAGAGCTAAAATTAGCATGTTTAAAGTGATTTTCATGCTTCCAGGGGCCCAAAACACAAGATTTATGGAATGGTTAAAAGTGCATGAAAATGGCCAATTTACTCACTCTGAGTTCTCAAAAAGGGTTTCTTCACCCCGGGAAGTTAATTAAATACCATTTGGAGGCATTTAATGTTCGAGCAAAACCGGCTGATTTTCGACAAAAGAGATAACACCCCCCCATTACGTCATGCTTCAGAAATGTGGAAAATGGTCCGTTTTCAAATGTTTTATTTTTGAACGTCAGTTCACATTTGTAGGTGGATCATCAGTGTTAGAGCTAAAATTAGCATGTTTAAAGTGATTTTCATGCTCCCAGGGGCTCGGGAAGTTAATTAAATACCATTTGGAGGCATTTAATGTTCGAGCAAAAACGGCTGATTTTCGACAAAAGAGATTACACCCCCCATTACGTCATGCTTCAGAAATGTGGAAAATGGTCCATTTTCAAATGTTTTATTTTTGAACGTCAGTTCACATTTGTAGGTGGATCATCAGTGTTAGAGCTAAAATTAGCATGTTTAAAGTGATTTTCATGCTTCCAGGGGCTCGGGAAGTGAAATAAATACCATTTGGAGGCATTTAATGTTCGAGCAAAAACGGCTGATTTTCGACAAAAGAGATAACACCCCCCCATGCTTCAGAAATGTGGAAAATGGTCCGTTTTCAAATGTTTTATTTTTGAACGTCAGTTCACATTTGTAGGTGGATCATCAGTGTTAGAGCTAAAATTAGCATGTTTAAAGTGATTTTCATGCTTCCAGGGGCTCGGGAAGTTAATTAAATACCATTTGGAGGCATTTAATGTTCGAGCAAAAACGGCTGATTTTCGACAAAAGAGATAACACCCCCCATTACGTCATGCTTCAGAAATGTGGAAAATGGTCCGTTTTCAAATGTTTTATTTTTGAACGTCAGTTCACATTTGTAGGTGGATCATCAGTGTTAGAGCTAAAATTAGCATGTTTAAAGTGATTTTCATGCTTCCAGGGGCCCAAAACACAAGATTTATGGAATGGTTAAAAGTGCATGAAAATGGCCAATTTACTCACTCTGAGTTCTCAAAAAGGGTTTCTTCACCCCGGGAAGTTAATTAAATACCATTTGGAGGCATTTAATGTTCGAGCAAAAACGGCTGATTTTCGACAAAAGAGATAACACCCCCCCATTACGTCATGCTTCAGAAATGTGGAAAATGGTCCGTTTTCAAATGTTTTATTTTTGAACGTCAGTTCACATTTGTAGGTGGATCATCAGTGTTAGAGCTAAAATTAGCATGTTTAAAGTGATTTTCATGCTTCCAGGGGCTCAGGAAGTTAATTAAATGCCATTTGGAGGCATTTAATGTTCGAGCAAAAACGGCTGATTTTCGACAAAAGAGATAACACCCCCCCATTACGTCATGCTTCAGAAATGTGGAAAATGGTCCGTTTTCAAATGTTTTATTTTTGAACGTCAGTTCACATTTGTAGGTGGATCATCAGTGTTAGAGCTAAAATTAGCATGTTTAAAGTGATTTTCATGCTTCCAGGGGCCCAAAACACAAGATTTATGGAATGGTTAAAAGTGCATGAAAATGGCCAATTTACTCACTCTGAGTTCTCAAAAAGGGTTTCTTCACCCCGGGAAGTTAATTAAATACCATTTGGAGGCATTTAATGTTCGAGCAAAAACGGCTGATTTTCGACAAAAGAGATAACACCCCCCCATTACGTCATGCTTCAGAAATGTAGAAAATGGTCCGTTTTCAAATGTTTTATTTTTGAACGTCAGTTCACATTTGTAGGTGGATCATCAGTGTTAGAGCTAAAATTAGCATGTTTAAAGTGATTTTCATGCTTCCAGGGGCCCAAAACACAAGATTTATGGAATGGTTAAAAGTGCATGAAAATGGTCAATTTACTCACTCTGAGTTCTCAAAAAGGGTTTCTTCACCCCGGGAAGTTAATTAAATACCATTTGGAGGCATTTAATGTTTGAGCAAAAACGGCTGATTTTCGACAAAAGAGATAACACCCCCCCCCATTACGTCATGCTTCAGAAATGTGGAAAATGGTCCGTTTTCAAATGTTTTATTTTTGAACGTCAGTTCACATTTGTAGGTGGATCATCAGTGTTAGAGCTAAAATTAGCATGTTTAAAGTGATTTTCATGCTTCCAGGGGCTCGGGAAGTTAATTAAATACCATTTGGAGGCATTTAATGTTCGAGCAAAAACGGCTGATTTTCGACAAAAGAGATAACACCCCCCCATTACGTCATGCTTCAGAAATGTGGAAAATGGTCCGTTTTCAAATGTTTTATTTTTGAACGTCAGTTCACATTTGTAGGTGGATCATCAGTGTTAGAGCTAAAATTAGCATGTTTAAAGTGATTTTCATGCTTCCAGGGGCCCAAAACACAAGATTTATGGAATGGTTAAAAGTGCATGAAAATGGCCAATTTACTCACTCTGAGTTCTCAAAAAGGGTTTCTTCACCCCGGGAAGTTAATTAAATACCATTTGGAGGCATTTAATGTTCGAGCAAAAACGGCTGATTTTCGACAAAAGAGATAACACCCCCCCATTACGTCATGCTTCAGAAATGTGGAAAATGGTCCGTTTTCAAATGTTTTATTTTTGAACGTCAGTTCACATTTGTAGGTGGATCATCAGTGATAGAGCTAAAATTAGCATGTTTAAAGTGATTTTCATGCTTCCAGGGGCTCGGGAAGTTAATTAAATACCATTTGGAGGCATTTAATGTTCGAGCAAAAGCGGCTGATTTTCGACAAAAGAGATAACACCCCCCATTACGTAATGCTTCAGAAATGTGGAAAATGGTCCGTTTTCAAATGTTTTATTTTTGAACGTCAGTTCACATTTGTAGGTGGATCATCAGTGTTAGAGCTAAAATTAGCATGTTTAAAGTGATTTTCATGCTTCCAGGGGCCCAAAACACAAGATTTATGGAATGGTTAAAAGTGCATGAAAATGGCCAATTTACTCACTCTGAGTTCTCAAAAAGGGTTTCTTCACCCCGGGAAGTTAATTAAATACCATTTGGAGGCATTTAATGTTCGAGCAAAAACGGCTGATTTTCGACAAAAGAGATAACACCCCCCCATTACGTCATGCTTCAGAAATGTGGAAAATGGTCCGTTTTCAAATGTTTTATTTTTGAACGTCAGTTCACATTTGTAGGTGGATCATCAGTGTTAGAGCTAAAATTAGCATGTTTAAAGTGATTTTCATGCTTCCAGGGGCTCGGGAAGTTAATTAAATACCATTTGGAGGCATTTAATGTTCGAGCAAAAACGGCTGATTTTCGACAAAAGAGATAACACCCCCCCATTACGTCATGCTTCAGAAATGTGGAAAATGGTCCGTTTTCAAATGTTTTATTTTTGAACGTCAGTTCACATTTGTAGGTGGATCATCAGTGTTAGAGCTAAAATTAGCATGTTTAAAGTGATTTTCATGCTTCCAGGGGCTCGGGAAGTGAAATAAATACCATTTGGAGGCATTTAATGTTCGAGCAAAAACGGCTGATTTTCGACAAAAGAGATAACACCCCCCCATTACGTCATGCTTCAGAAATGTGGAAAATGGTCCGTTTTCAAATGTTTTATTTTTGAACGTCAGTTCACATTTGTAGGTGGATCATCAGTGTTAGAGCTAAAATTAGCATGTTTAAAGTGATTTTCATGCTTCCAGGGGCCCAAAACACAAGATTTATGGAATGGTTAAAAGTGCATGAAAATGGCCAATTTACTCACTCTGAGTTCTCAAAAAGGGTTTCTTCACCCCGGGAAGTTAATTAAATACCATTTGGAGGCATTTAATGTTCGAGCAAAAACGGCTGATTTTCGACAAAAGAGATAACACCCCCCCATTACGTCATGCTTCAGAAATGTAGAAAATGGTCCATTTTCAAATGTTTTATTTTTGAACGTCAGTTCACATTTGTAGGTGGATCATCAGTGTTAGAGCTAAAATTAGCATGTTTAAAGTGATTTTCATGCTTCCAGGGGCTCGGGAAGTTAATTAAATACCATTTGGAGGCATTTAATGTTCGAGCAAAAACGGCTGATTTTCGACAAAAGAGATAACACCCCCCCATTACGTCATGCTTCAGAAATGTGGAAAATGGTCCGTTTTCAAATGTTTTATTTTTGAACGTCAGTTCACATTTGTAGGTGGATCATCAGTGTTAGAGCTAAAATTAGCATGTTTAAAGTGATTTTCATGCTTCCAAGGGCCCAAAACACAAGATTTATGGAATGGTTAAAAGTGCATGAAAATGGCCAATTTACTCACTCTGAGTTCTCAAAAAGGGTTTCTTCACCCCGGGAAGTTAATTAAATACCATTTGGAGGCATTTAATGTTCGAGCAAAAACGGCTGATTTTCGACAAAAGAGATAACACCCCCCCATTACGTCATGCTTCAGAAATGTGGAAAATGGTCCGTTTTCAAATGTTTTATTTTTGAACGTCAGTTCACATTTGTAGGTGGATCATCAGTGTTAGAGCTAAAATTAGCATGTTTAAAGTGATTTTCATGCTTCCAGGGGCTCGGGAAGTTAATTAAATACCATTTGGAGGCATTTAATGTTCGAGCAAAAACGGCTGATTTTCGACAAAAGAGATAACACCCCCCCATTACGTCATGCTTCAGAAATGTGGAAAATGGTCCGTTTTCAAATGTTTTATTTTTGAACGTCAGTTCACATTTGTAGGTGGATCATCAGTGTTAGAGCTAAAATTAGCATGTTTAAAGTGATTTTCATGCTTCCAGGGGCTCGGGAAGTGAAATAAATACCATTTGGAGGCATTTAATGTTCGAGCAAAAACGGCTGATTTTCGACAAAAGAGATAACACCCCCCCATTACGTCATGCTTCAGAAATGTGGAAAATGGTCCGTTTTCAAATGTTTTATTTTTGAACGTCAGTTCACATTTGTAGGTGGATCATCAGTGTTAGAGCTAAAATTAGCATGTTTAAAGTGATTTTCATGCTTCCAGGGGCCCAAAACACAAGATTTATGGAATGGTTAAAAGTGCATGAAAATGGCCAATTTACTCACTCTGAGTTCTCAAAAAGGGTTTCTTCACCCCGGGAAGTTAATTAAATACCATTTGGAGGCATTTAATGTTCGAGCAAAAACGGCTGATTTTCGACAAAAGAGATAACACCCCCCCAATACGTCATGCTTCAGAAATGTAGAAAATGGTCCGTTTTCAAATGTTTTATTTTTGAACGTCAGTTCACATTTGTAGGTGGATCATCAGTGTTAGAGCTAAAATTAGCATGTTTAAAGTGATTTTCATGCTTCCAGGGGCTCGGGAAGTTAATTAAATACCATTTGGAGGCATTTAATGTTCGAGCAAAAACGGCTGATTTTCGACAAAAGAGATAACACCCCCCCATTACGTCATGCTTCAGAAATGTGGAAAATGGTCCGTTTTCAAATGTTTTATTTTTGAACGTCAGTTCACATTTGTAGGTGGATCATCAGTGTTAGAGCTAAAATTAGCATGTTTAAAGTGATTTTCATGCTTCCAGGGGCCCAAAACACAAGATTTATGGAATGGTTAAAAGTGCATGAAAATGGCCAATTTACTCACTCTGAGTTCTCAAAAAGGGTTTCTTCACCCCGGGAAGTTAATTAAATACCATCTGGAGGCATTTAATGTTCGAGCAAAAACGGCTGATTTTCGACAAAAGAGATAACACCCCCCCATTACGTCATGCTTCAGAAATGTGGAAAATGGTCCGTTTTCAAATGTTTTATTTTTGAACGTCAGTTCACATTTGTAGGTGGATCATCAGTGTTAGAGCTAAAATTAGCATGTTTAAAGTGATTTTCATGCTTCCAGGGGCTCGGGAAGTTAATTAAATACCATTTGGAGGCATTTAATGTTCGAGCAAAAACGGCTGATTTTCGACAAAAGAGATAACACCCCCCATTACGTCATGCTTCAGAAATTTGGAAAATGGTCCGTTTTCAAATGTTTTATTTTTGAACGTCAGTTCACATTTGTAGGTGGATCATCAGTGTTAGAGCTAAAATTAGCATGTTTAAAGTGATTTTCATGCTTCCAGGGGCCCAAAACACAAGATTTATGGAATGGTTAAAAGTGCATGAAAATGGCCAATTTACTCACTCTGAGTTCTCAAAAAGGGTTTCTTCACCCCGGGAAGTTAATTAAATACCATTTGGAGGCATTTAATGTTCGAGCAAAAACGGCTGATTTTCGACAAAAGAGATAACACCCCCCCATTACGTCATGCTTCAGAAATGTGGAAAATGGTCCGTTTTCAAATGTTTTATTTTTGAACGTCAGTTCACATTTGTAGGTGGATCATCAGTGTTAGAGCTAAAATTAGCATGTTTAAAGTGATTTTCATGCTTCCAGGGGCTCGGGAAGTTAATTAAATACCATTTGGAGGCATTTAATGTTCGAGCAAAAACGGCTGATTTTCGACAAAAGAGATAACACCCCCCCATTACGTCATGCTTCAGAAATGTGGAAAATGGTCCGTTTTCAAATGTTTTATTTTTGAACGTCAGTTCACATTTGTAGGTGGATCATCAGTGTTAGAGCTAAAATTAGCATGTTTAAAGTGATTTTCATGCTTCCAGGGGCTCGGGAAGTGAAATAAATACCATTTGGAGGCATTTAATGTTCGAGCAAAAACGGCTGATTTTCGACAAAAGAGATAACACCCCCCCATTACGTCATGCTTCAGAAATGTGGAAAATGGTCCGTTTTCAAATGTTTTATTTTTGAACGTCAGTTCACATTTGTAGGTGGATCATCAGTGTTAGAGCTAAAATTAGCATGTTTAAAGTGATTTTCATGCTTCCAGGGGCCCAAAACACAAGATTTATGGAATGGTTAAAAGTGCATGAAAATGGCCAATTTACTCACTCTGAGTTCTCAAAAAGGGTTTCTTCACCCCGGGAAGTTAATTAAATACCATTTGGAGGCATTTAATGTTCGAGCAAAAACGGCTGATTTTCGACAAAAGAGATAACACCCCCCCAATACGTCATGCTTCAGAAATGTAGAAAATGGTCCGTTTTCAAATGTTTTATTTTTGAACGTCAGTTCACATTTGTAGGTGGATCATCAGTGTTAGAGCTAAAATTAGCATGTTTAAAGTGATTTTCATGCTTCCAGGGGCTCGGGAAGTTAATTAAATACCATTTGGAGGCATTTAATGTTCGAGCAAAAACGGCTGATTTTCGACAAAAGAGATAACACCCCCCCATTACGTCATGCTTCAGAAATGTGGAAAATGGTCCGTTTTCAAATGTTTTATTTTTGAACGTCAGTTCACATTTGTAGGTGGATCATCAGTGTTAGAGCTAAAATTAGCATGTTTAAAGTGATTTTCATGCTTCCAGGGGCCCAAAACACAAGATTTATGGAATGGTTAAAAGTGCATGAAAATGGCCAATTTACTCACTCTGAGTTCTCAAAAAGGGTTTCTTCACCCCGGGAAGTTAATTAAATACCATCTGGAGGCATTTAATGTTCGAGCAAAAACGGCTGATTTTCGACAAAAGAGATAACACCCCCCCATTACGTCATGCTTCAGAAATGTGGAAAATGGTCCGTTTTCAAATGTTTTATTTTTGAACGTCAGTTCACATTTGTAGGTGGATCATCAGTGTTAGAGCTAAAATTAGCATGTTTAAAGTGATTTTCATGCTTCCAGGGGCTCGGGAAGTTAATTAAATACCATTTGGAGGCATTTAATGTTCGAGCAAAAACGGCTGATTTTCGACAAAAGAGATAACACCCCCCATTACGTCATGCTTCAGAAATTTGGAAAATGGTCCGTTTTCAAATGTTTTATTTTTGAACGTCAGTTCACATTTGTAGGTGGATCATCAGTGTTAGAGCTAAAATTAGCATGTTTAAAGTGATTTTCATGCTTCCAGGGGCCCAAAACACAAGATTTATGGAATGGTTAAAAGTGCATGAAAATGGCCAATTTACTCACTCTGAGTTCTCAAAAAGGGTTTCTTCACCCCGGGAAGTTAATTAAATACCATTTGGAGGCATTTAATGTTCGAGCAAAAACGGCTGATTTTCGACAAAAGAGATAACACCCCCCCATTACGTCATGCTTCAGAAATGTGGAAAATGGTCCGTTTTCAAATGTTTTATTTTTGAACGTCAGTTCACATTTGTAGGTGGATCATCAGTGTTAGAGCTAAAATTGGCATGTTTAAAGTGATTTTCATGCTTCCAGGGGCTCGGGAAGTTAATTAAATACCATTTAGAGGCATTTAATGTTCGAGCAAAAACGGCTGATTTTCGACAAAAGAGATAACACCCCCCCATTACGTCATGCTTCAGAAATGTGGAAAATGGTCCGTTTTCAAATGTTTTATTTTTGACCGTCAGTTCACATTTGTAGGTGGATCATCAGTGTTAGAGCTAAAATTAGCATGTTTAAAGTGATTTTCATGCTTCCAGGGGCCCAAAACACAAGATTTATGGAATGGTTAAAAGTGCATGAAAATGGCCAATTTACTCACTCTGAGTTCTCAAAAAGGGTTTCTTCACCCCGGGAAGTTAATTAAATACCATTTGGAGGCATTTAATGTTCGAGCAAAAACGGCTGATTTTCGACAAAAGAGATAACACCCCCCATTACGTCATGCTTCAGAAATGTGGAAAATGGTCCGTTTTCAAATGTTTTATTTTTGAACGTCAGTTCACATTTGTAGGTGGATCATCAGTGTTAGAGCTAAAATTAGCATGTTTAAAGTGATTTTCATGCTTCCAGGGGCTCGAGAAGTGAAATAAATACCATTTGGAGGCATTTAATGTTCGAGCAAAAACGGCTGATTTTCGACAAAAGAGATAACACCCCCCCATTACGTCATGCTTCAGAAATGTGGAAAATGGTCCGTTTTCAAATGTTTTATTTTTGAACGTCAGTTCACATTTGTAGGTGGATCATCAGTGTTAGAGCTAAAATTAGCATTTTTAAAGTGATTTTTATGCTTCCAGGGGCTCGGGAAGTGAAATAAATACCATTTGGAGGCATTTAATGTTCGAGCAAAAATGGCTGATTTTCGACAAAAGAGATAACACCCCCCCCCATTACGTCATGCTTCAGAAATGTGGAAAATGGTCCGTTTTCAAATGTTTTATTTTTGAACGTCAGTTCACATTTGTAGGTGGATCATCAGTGTTAGAGCTAAAATTAGCATGTTTAAAGTGATTTTCATGCTTCCAGGGGCCCAAAACACAAGATTTATGGAATGGTTAAAAGTGCATGAAAATGGCCAATTTACTCACTCTGAGTTCTCAAAAAGGGTTTCTTCACCCCGGGAAGTTAATTAAATACCATTTGGAGGCATTTAATGTTCGAGCAAAAACGGCTGATTTTCGACAAAAGAGATAACACCCCCCCATTACGTCATGCTTCAGAAATGTGGAAAATGGTCCGTTTTCAAATGTTTTATTTTTGAACGTCAGTTCACATTTGTAGGTGGATCATCAGTGTTAGAGCTAAAATTAGCATGTTTAAAGTGATTTTCATGCTTCCAGGGGCTCGGGAAGTTAATTAAATACCATTTGGAGGCATTTAATGTTCGAGCAAAAACGGCTGATTTTCGACAAAAGAGATAACACCCCCCCATTACGTCATGCTTCAGAAATGTGGAAAATGGTCTGTTTTCAAATGTTTTATTTTTGAACGTCAGTTCACATTTGTAGGTGGATCATCAGTGTTAGAGCTAAAATTAGCATGTTTAAAGTGATTTTCATGCTTCCAGGGGCCCAAAACACAAGATTTATGGAATGGTTAAAAGTGCATGAAAATGGCCAATTTACTCACTCTGAGTTCTCAAAAAGGGTTTCTTCACCCCGGGAAGTTAATTAAATACCATTTGGAGGCATTTAATGTTCGAGCAAAACCGGCTGATTTTCGACAAAAGAGATAACACCCCCCCATTACGTCATGCTTCAGAAATGTGGAAAATGGTCCGTTTTCAAATGTTTTATTTTTGAACGTCAGTTCACATTTGTAGGTGGATCATCAGTGTTAGAGCTAAAATTAGCATGTTTAAAGTGATTTTCATGCTCCCAGGGGCTCGGGAAGTTAATTAAATACCATTTGGAGGCATTTAATGTTCGAGCAAAAACGGCTGATTTTCGACAAAAGAGATTACACCCCCCATTACGTCATGCTTCAGAAATGTGGAAAATGGTCCATTTTCAAATGTTTTATTTTTGAACGTCAGTTCACATTTGTAGGTGGATCATCAGTGTTAGAGCTAAAATTAGCATGTTTAAAGTGATTTTCATGCTTCCAGGGGCTCGGGAAGTGAAATAAATACCATTTGGAGGCATTTAATGTTCGAGCAAAAACGGCTGATTTTCGACAAAAGAGATAACACCCCCCCATGCTTCAGAAATGTGGAAAATGGTCCGTTTTCAAATGTTTTATTTTTGAACGTCAGTTCACATTTGTAGGTGGATCATCAGTGTTAGAGCTAAAATTAGCATGTTTAAAGTGATTTTCATGCTTCCAGGGGCTCGGGAAGTTAATTAAATACCATTTGGAGGCATTTAATGTTCGAGCAAAAACGGCTGATTTTCGACAAAAGAGATAACACCC
The DNA here is from genome assembly GCF_964263255.1 of Lissotriton vulgaris. Taxonomy (NCBI): domain Eukaryota; kingdom Metazoa; phylum Chordata; class Amphibia; order Caudata; family Salamandridae; genus Lissotriton; species Lissotriton vulgaris. Next base: position 13,772 of record NW_028248765.1, read on the forward strand.
CCCATTACGTCATGCTTCAGAAATGTGGAAAATGGTCCGTTTTCAAATGTTTTATTTTTGAACGTCAGTTCACATTTGTAGGTGGATCATCAGTGTTAGAGCTAAAATTAGCATGTTTAAAGTGATTTTCATGCTTCCAGGGGCCCAAAACACAAGATTTATGGAATGGTTAAAAGTGCATGAAAATGGCCAATTTACTCACTCTGAGTTCTCAAAAAGGGTTTCTTCACCCCGGGAAGTTAATTAAATACCATTTGGAGGCATTTAATGTTCGAGCAAAAACGGCTGATTTTCGACAAAAGAGATAACACCCCCCCATTACGTCATGCTTCAGAAATGTGGAAAATGGTCCGTTTTCAAATGTTTTATTTTTGAACGTCAGTTCACATTTGTAGGTGGATCATCAGTGTTAGAGCTAAAATTAGCATGTTTAAAGTGATTTTCATGCTTCCAGGGGCTCGGGAAGTTAATTAAATACCATTTGGAGGCATTTAATGTTCGAGCAAAAACGGCTGATTTTCGACAAAAGAGATAACACCCCCCCATTACGTCATGCTTCAGAAATGTGGAAAATGGTCCGTTTTCAAATGTTTTATTTTTGAACGTCAGTTCACATGTGTAGGTGGATCATCAGTGTTAGAGCTAAAATTAGCATGTTTAAAGTGATTTTCATGCTTCCAGGGGCCCAAAACACAAGATTTATGGAATGGTTAAAAGTGCATGAAAATGGCCAATTTACTCACTCTGAGTTCTCAAAAAGGGTTTCTTCACCCCGGGAAGTTAATTAAATACCATTTGGAGGCATTTAATGTTCGAGCAAAAACGGATGATTTTCGACAAAAGAGATAACACCCCCCCATTACGTCATGCTTCAGAAATGTAGAAAATGGTCCGTTTTCAAATGTTTTATTTTTGAACGTCAGTTCACATTTGTAGGTGGATCATCAGTGTTAGAGCTAAAATTAGCATGTTTAAAGTGATTTTCATGCTTCCAGGGGCCCAAAACACAAGATTTATGGAATGGTTAAAAGTGCATGAAAATGGTCAATTTACTCACTCTGAGTTCTCAAAAAGGGTTTCTTCACCCCGGGAAGTTAATTAAATACCATTTGGAGGCATTTAATGTTTGAGCAAAAACGGCTGATTTTCGACAAAAGAGATAACACCCCCCCCATTACGTCATGCTTCAGAAATGTGGAAAATGGTCCGTTTTCAAATGTTTTATTTTTGAACGTCAGTTCACATTTGTAGGTGGATCATCAGTGTTAGAGCTAAAATTAGCATGTTTAAAGTGATTTTCATGCTTCCAGGGGCTCGGGAAGTTAATTAAATACCATTTGGAGGCATTTAATGTTCGAGCAAAAACGGCTGATTTTCGACAAAAGAGATAACACCCCCCCATTACGTCATGCTTCAGAAATGTGGAAAATGGTCCGTTTTCAAATGTTTTATTTTTGAACGTCAGTTCACATTTGTAGGTGGATCATCAGTGTTAGAGCTAAAATTAGCATGTTTAAAGTGATTTTCATGCTTCCAGGGGCCCAAAACACAAGATTTATGGAATGGTTAAAAGTGCATGAAAATGGCCAATTTACTCACTCTGAGTTCTCAAAAAGGGTTTCTTCACCCCGGGAAGTTAATTAAATACCATTTGGAGGCATTTAATGTTCGAGCAAAAACGGCTGATTTTCGACAAAAGAGATAACACCCCCCCATTACGTCATGCTTCAGAAATGTGGAAAATGGTCCGTTTTCAAATGTTTTATTTTTGAACGTCAGTTCACATTTGTAGGTGGATCATCAGTGATAGAGCTAAAATTAGCATGTTTAAAGTGATTTTCATGCTTCCAGGGGCTCGGGAAGTTAATTAAATACCATTTGGAGGCATTTAATGTTCGAGCAAAAGCGGCTGATTTTCGACAAAAGAGATAACACCCCCCATTACGTAATGCTTCAGAAATGTGGAAAATGGTCCGTTTTCAAATGTTTTATTTTTGAACGTCAGTTCACATTTGTAGGTGGATCATCAGTGTTAGAGCTAAAATTAGCATGTTTAAAGTGATTTTCATGCTTCCAGGGGCCCAAAACACAAGATTTATGGAATGGTTAAAAGTGCATGAAAATGGCCAATTTACTCACTCTGAGTTCTCAAAAAGGGTTTCTTCACCCCGGGAAGTTAATTAAATACCATTTGGAGGCATTTAATGTTCGAGCAAAAACGGCTGATTTTCGACAAAAGAGATAACACCCCCCCATTACGTCATGCTTCAGAAATGTGGAAAATGGTCCGTTTTCAAATGTTTTATTTTTGAACGTCAGTTCACATTTGTAGGTGGATCATCAGTGTTAGAGCTAAAATTAGCATGTTTAAAGTGATTTTCATGCTTCCAGGGGCTCGGGAAGTTAATTAAATACCATTTGGAGGCATTTATTGTTCGAGCAAAAACGGCTGATTTTCGACAAAAGAGATAACACCCCCCCATTACGTCATGCTTCAGAAATGTGGAAAATGGTCCGTTTTCAAATGTTTTATTTTTGAACGTCAGTTCACATTTGTAGGTGGATCATCAGTGTTAGAGCTAAAATTAGCATGTTTAAAGTGATTTTTATGCTTCCAGGGGCTCGGGAAGTGAAATAAATACCATTTGGAGGCATTTAATGTTCGAGCAAAAACGGCTGATTTTCGACAAAAGAGATAACACCCCCCCATTACGTCATGCTTCAGAAATGTGGAAAATGGTCCGTTTTCAAATGTTTTATTTTTGAACGTCAGTTCACATTTGTAGGTGGATCATCAGTGTTAGAGCTAAAATTAGCATGTTTAAAGTGATTTTCATGCTTCCAGGGGCCCAAAACACAAGATTTATGGAATGGTTAAAAGTGCATGAAAATGGCCAATTTACTCACTCTGAGTTCTCAAAAAGGGTTTCTTCACCCCGGGAAGTTAATTAAATACCATTTGGAGGCATTTAATGTTCGAGCAAAAACGGCTGATTTTCGACAAAAGAGATAACACCCCCCCATTACGTCATGCTTCAGAAATGTAGAAAATGGTCCATTTTCAAATGTTTTATTTTTGAACGTCAGTTCACATTTGTAGGTGGATCATCAGTGTTAGAGCTAAAATTAGCATGTTTAAAGTGATTTTCATGCTTCCAGGGGCTCGGGAAGTTAATTAGATACCATTTGGAGGCATTTAATGTTCGAGCAAAAACGGCTGATTTTCGACAAAAGAGATAACACCCCCCCATTACGTCATGCTTCAGAAATGTGGAAAATGGTCTGTTTTCAAATGTTTTATTTTTGAACGTCAGTTCACATTTGTAGGTGGATCATCAGTGTTAGAGCTAAAATTAGCATGTTTAAAGTGATTTTCATGCTTCCAAGGGCCCAAAACACAAGATTTATGGAATGGTTAAAAGTGCATGAAAATGGCCAATTTACTCACTCTGAGTTCTCAAAAAGGGTTTCTTCACCCCGGGAAGTTAATTAAATACCATTTGGAGGCATTTAATGTTCGAGCAAAAACGGCTGATTTTCGACAAAAGAGATAACACCCCCCCATTACGTCATGCTTCAGAAATGTGGAAAATGGTCCGTTTTCAAATGTTTTATTTTTGAACGTCAGTTCACATTTGTAGGTGGATCATCAGTGTTAGAGCTAAAATTAGCATGTTTAAAGTGATTTTCATGCTTCCAGGGGCTCGGGAAGTTAATTAAATACCATTTGGAGGCATTTAATGTTCGAGCAAAAACGGCTGATTTTCGACAAAAGAGATAACACCCCCCCATTACGTCATGCTTCAGAAATGTGGAAAATGGTCCGTTTTCAAATGTTTTATTTTTGAACGTCAGTTCACATTTGTAGGTGGATCATCAGTGTTAGAGCTAAAATTAGCATGTTTAAAGTGATTTTCATGCTTCCAGGGGCTCGGGAAGTGAAATAAATACCATTTGGAGGCATTTAATGTTCGAGCAAAAACGGCTGATTTTCGACAAAAGAGATAACACCCCCTCATTACGTCATGCTTCAGAAATGTGGAAAATGGTCAGTTTTCAAATGTTTTATTTTTGAACGTCAGTTCACATTTGTAGGTGGATCATCAGTGTTAGAGCTAAAATTAGCATGTTTAAAGTGATTTTCATGCTTCCAGGGGCCCAAAACACAAGATTTATGGAATGGTTAAAAGTGCATGAAAATGGCCAATTTACTCACTCTGAGTTCTCAAAAAGGGTTTCTTCACCCCGGGAAGTTAATTAAATACCATTTGGAGGCATTTAATGTTCGAGCAAAAACGGCTGATTTTCGACAAAAGAGATAACACCCCCCCAATACGTCATGCTTCAGAAATGTAGAAAATGGTCCGTTTTCAAATGTTTTATTTTTGAACGTCAGTTCACATTTGTAGGTGGATCATCAGTGTTAGAGCTAAAATTAGCATGTTTAAAGTGATTTTCATGCTTCCAGGGGCTCGGGAAGTTAATTAAATACCATTTGGAGGCATTTAATGTTCGAGCAAAAACGGCTGATTTTCGACAAAAGAGATAACACCCCCCCATTACGTCATGCTTCAGAAATGTGGAAAATGGTCCGTTTTCAAATGTTTTATTTTTGAACGTCAGTTCACATTTGTAGGTGGATCATCAGTGTTAGAGCTAAAATTAGCATGTTTAAAGTGATTTTCATGCTTCCAGGGGCCCAAAACACAAGATTTATGGAATGGTTAAAAGTGCATGAAAATGGCCAATTTACTCACTCTGAGTTCTCAAAAAGGGTTTCTTCACCCCGGGAAGTTAATTAAATACCATCTGGAGGCATTTAATGTTCGAGCAAAAACGGCTGATTTTCGACAAAAGAGATAACACCCCCCCATTACGTCATGCTTCAGAAATGTGGAAAATGGTCCGTTTTCAAATGTTTTATTTTTGAACGTCAGTTCACATTTGTAGGTGGATCATCAGTGTTAGAGCTAAAATTAGCATGTTTAAAGTGATTTTCATGCTTCCAGGGGCTCGGGAAGTTAATTAAATACCATTTGGAGGCATTTAATGTTCGAGCAAAAACGGCTGATTTTCGACAAAAGAGATAACACCCCCCATTACGTCATGCTTCAGAAATTTGGAAAATGGTCCGTTTTCAAATGTTTTATTTTTGAACGTCAGTTCACATTTGTAGGTGGATCATCAGTGTTAGAGCTAAAATTAGCATGTTTAAAGTGATTTTCATGCTTCCAGGGGCCCAAAACACAAGATTTATGGAATGGTTAAAAGTGCATGAAAATGGCCAATTTACTCACTCTGAGTTCTCAAAAAGGGTTTCTTCACCCCGGGAAGTTAATTAAATACCATTTGGAGGCATTTAATGTTCGAGCAAAAACGGCTGATTTTCGACAAAAGAGATAACACCCCCCCATTACGTCATGCTTCAGAAATGTGGAAAATGGTCCGTTTTCAAATGTTTTATTTTTGAACGTCAGTTCACATTTGTAGGTGGATCATCAGTGTTAGAGCTAAAATTAGCATGTTTAAAGTGATTTTCATGCTTCCAGGGGCTCGGGAAGTTAATTAAATACCATTTGGAGGCATTTAATGTTCGAGCAAAAACGGCTGATTTTCGACAAAAGAGATAACACCCCCCCATTACGTCATGCTTCAGAAATGTGGAAAATGGTCCGTTTTCAAATGTTTTATTTTTGAACGTCAGTTCACATTTGTAGGTGGATCATCAGTGTTAGAGCTACAATTAGCATGTTTAAAGTGATTTTCATGCTTCCAGGGGCTCGGGAAGTGAAATAAATACCATTTGGAGGCATTTAATGTTCGAGCAAAAACGGCTGATTTTCGACAAAAGAGATAACACCCCCCCATTACGTCATGCTTCAGAAATGTGGAAAATGGTCCGTTTTCAAATGTTTTATTTTTGAACGTCAGTTCACATTTGTAGGTGGATCATCAGTGTTAGAGCTAAAATTAGCATGTTTAAAGTGATTTTCATGCTTCCAGGGGCCCAAAACACAAGATTTATGGAATGGTTAAAAGTGCATGAAAATGGCCAATTTACTCACTCTGAGTTCTCAAAAAGGGTTTCTTCACCCCGGGAAGTTAATTAAATACCATTTGGAGGCATTTAATGTTCGAGCAAAAACGGCTGATTTTCGACAAAAGAGATAACACCCCCCCAATACGTCATGCTTCAGAAATGTAGAAAATGGTCCGTTTTCAAATGTTTTATTTTTGAACGTCAGTTCACATTTGTAGGTGGATCATCAGTGTTAGAGCTAAAATTAGCATGTTTAAAGTGATTTTCATGCTTCCAGGGGCTCGGGAAGTTAATTAAATACCATTTGGAGGCATTTAATGTTCGAGCAAAAACGGCTGATTTTCGACAAAAGAGATAACACCCCCCAATTACGTCATGCTTCAGAAATGTGGAAAATGGTCCGTTTTCAAATGTTTTATTTTTGAACGTCAGTTCACATTTGTAGGTGGATCATCAGTGTTAGAGCTAAAATTAGCATGTTTAAAGTGATTTTCATGCTTCCAGGGGCCCAAAACACAAGATTTATGGAATGGTTAAAAGTGCATGAAAATGGCCAATTTACTCACTCTGAGTTCTCAAAAAGGGTTTCTTCACCCCGGGAAGTTAATTAAATACCATCTGGAGGCATTTAATGTTCGAGCAAAAACGGCTGATTTTCGACAAAAGAGATAACACCCCCCCATTACGTCATGCTTCAGAAATGTGGAAAATGGTCCGTTTTCAAATGTTTTATTTTTGAACGTCAGTTCACATTTGTAGGTGGATCATCAGTGTTAGAGCTAAAATTAGCATGTTTAAAGTGATTTTCATGCTTCCAGGGGCTCGGGAAGTTAATTAAATACCATTTGGAGGCATTTAATGTTCGAGCAAAAACGGCTGATTTTCGACAAAAGAGATAACACCCCCCATTACGTCATGCTTCAGAAATTTGGAAAATGGTCCGTTTTCAAATGTTTTATTTTTGAACGTCAGTTCACATTTGTAGGTGGATCATCAGTGTTAGAGCTAAAATTAGCATGTTTAAAGTGATTTTCATGCTTCCAGGGGCCCAAAACACAAGATTTATGGAATGGTTAAAAGTGCATGAAAATGGCCAATTTACTCACTCTGAGTTCTCAAAAAGGGTTTCTTCACCCCGGGAAGTTAATTAAATACCATTTGGAGGCATTTAATGTTCGAGCAAAAACGGCTGATTTTCGACAAAAGAGATAACACCCCCCCATTACGTCATGCTTCAGAAATGTGGAAAATGGTCCGTTTTCAAATGTTTTATTTTTGAACGTCAGTTCACATTTGTAGGTGGATCATCAGTGTTAGAGCTAAAATTAGCATGTTTAAAGTGATTTTCATGCTTCCAGGGGCTCGGGAAGTTAATTAAATACCATTTAGAGGCATTTAATGTTCGAGCAAAAACGGCTGATTTTCGACAAAAGAGATAACACCCCCCCATTACGTCATGCTTCAGAAATGTGGAAAATGGTCCGTTTTCAAATGTTTTATTTTTGACCGTCAGTTCACATTTGTAGGTGGATCATCAGTGTTAGAGCTAAAATTAGCATGTTTAAAGTGATTTTCATGCTTCCAGGGGCCCAAAACACAAGATTTATGGAATGGTTAAAAGTGCATGAAAATGGCCAATTTACTCACTCTGAGTTCTCAAAAAGGGTTTCTTCACCCCGGGAAGTTAATTAAATACCATTTGGAGGCATTTAATGTTCGAGCAAAAACGGCTGATTTTCGACAAAAGAGATAACACCCTCCCATTACGTCATGCTTCAGAAATGTGGAAAATGGTCCGTTTTCAAATGTTTTATTTTTGAACGTCAGTTCACATTTGTAGGTGGATCATCAGTGTTAGAGCTAAAATTAGCATGTTTAAAGTGATTTTCATGATTCCAGGGGCTCGGGAAGTTAATTAAATACCATTTGGAGGCATTTAATGTTCGAGCAAAAACGGCTGATTTTCGACAAAAGAGATAACACCCCCCATTACGTCATGCTTCAGAAATGTGGAAAATGGTCCGTTTTCAAATGTTTTATTTTTGAACGTCAATTCACATTTGTAGGTGGATCATCAGTGTTAGAGCTAAAATTAGCATGTTTAAAGTGATTTTCATGCTTCCAGGGGCCCAAAACACAAGATTTATGGAATGGTTAAAAGTGCATGAAAATGGCCAATTTACTCACTCTGAGTTCTCAAAAAGGGTTTCTTCACCCCGGGAAGTTAATTAAATACCATTTGGAGGCATTTAATGTTCGAGCAAAAACGGCTGATTTTCGACAAAAGAGATAACACCCCCCCATTACGTCATGCTTCAGAAATGTGGAAAATGGTCCGTTTTCAAATGTTTTATTTTTGAACGTCAGTTCACATTTGTAGGTGGATCATCAGTGTTAGAGCTAAAATTAGCATGTTTAAAGTGATTTTCATGCTTCCAGGGGCTCGGGAAGTTAATTAAATACCATTTGGAGGCATTTAATGTTCGAGCAAAAACGGCTGATTTTCGACAAAAGAGATAACACCCCCCCATTACGTCATGCTTCAGAAATGTGGAAAATGGTCCGTTTTCAAATGTTTTATTTATGAACGTCAGTTCACATTTGTAGGTGGATCATCAGTGTTAGAGCTAAAATTAGCATGTTTAAAGTGATTTTCATGCTTCCAGGGGCTCGGGAAGTGAAATAAATACCATTTGGAGGCATTTAATGTTCGAGCAAAAACGGCTGATTTTCGACAAAAGAGATAACACCCCCCCATTTCGTCATGCTTCAGAAATGTGGAAAATGGTCCGTTTTCAAATGTTTTATTTTTGAACGTCAGTTCACATTTGTAGGTGGATCATCAGTGTTAGAGCTAAAATTAGCATGTTTAAAGTGATTTTCATGCTTCCAGGGGCTCGGGAAGTGAAATAAATACCATTTGGAGGCATTTAATGTTCGAGCAAAAACGGCTGATTTTCGACAAAAGAGATAACACCCCCCCATTACGTCATGCTTCAGAAATGTGGAAAATGGTCCGTTTTCAAATGTTTTATTTTTGAACGTCAGTTCACATTTGTAGGTGGATCATCAGTGTTAGAGCTAAAATTAGCATGTTTAAAGTGATTTTCATGCTTCCAGGGGCTCGGGAAGTTAATTAAATACCATTTGGAGGCATTTAATGTTCGAGCAAAAACGGCTGATTTTCGACAAAAGAGATAACACCCCCCCATTACGTCATGCTTCAGAAATGTGGAAAATGGTCCGTTTTCAAATGTTTTATTTTTGAACGTCAGTTCACATTTGTAGGTGGATCATCAGTGTTAGAGCTAAAATTAGCATGTTTAAAGTGATTTTCATGCTTCCAGGGGCCCAAAACACAAGATTTATGGAATGGTTAAAAGTGCATGAAAATGGTCAATTTACTCACTCTGAGTTCTCAAAAAGGGTTTCTTCACCCCGGGAAGTTAATTAAATACCATTTGGAGGCATTTAATGTTCGATCAAAAACGGCTGATTTTCGACAAAAGAGATAACACCCCCCCATTACGTCATGCTTCAGAAATGTGGAAAATGGTCCGTTTTCAAATGTTTTATTTTTGAACGTCAGTTCACATTTGTAGGTGGATCATCGGTGTTAGAGCTAAAATTAGCATGTTTAAAGTGATTTTCATGCTTCCAGGGGCTCGGGAAGTTAATTAAATACCATTTGGAGGCATTTAATGTTCGAGCAAAAACGGCTGATTTTCGACAAAAGAGATAACACCCCCCATTACGTCATGCCTCAGAAATGTGGAAAATGGTCCGTTTTCAAATGTTTTATTTTTGAACGTCAGTTCACATTTGTAGGTGGATCATCAGTGTTAGAGCTAAAATTAGCATGTTTAAAGTGATTTTCATGCTTCCAGGGGCCCAAAACACAAGATTTATGGAATGGTTAAAAGTGCATGAAAATGGCCAATTTACTCACTCTGAGTTCTCAAAAAGGGTTTCTTCACCCCGGGAAGTTAATTAAATACCATTTGGAGGCATTTAATGTTCGAGCAAAAACGGCTGATTTTCGACAAAAGAGATAACACCCCCCCATTACGTCATGCTTCAGAAATGTGGAAAATGGTCCGTTTTCAAATGTTTTATTTTTGAACGTCAGTTCACATTTGTAGGTGGATCATCAGTGTTAGAGCTAAAATTAGCATGTTTAAAGTGATTTTCATGCTTCCAGGGGCTCGGGAAGTTAATTAAATACCATTTGGAGGCATTTAATGTTCGAGCAAAAACGGCTGATTTTCGACAAAAGAGATAACACCCCCCCATTACGTCATGCTTCAGAAATGTGGAAAATGGTCCGTTTTCAAATGTTTTATTTTTGAACGTCAGTTCACATTTGTAGGTGGATCATCAGTGTTAGAGCTAAAATTAGCATGTTTAAAGTGATTTTCATGCTTCCAGGGGCCCAAAACACAAGATTTATGGAATGGTTAAAAGTGCATGAAAATGGCCAATTTACTCACTCTGAGTTCTCAAAAAGGGTTTCTTCACCCCGGGAAGTTAATTAAATACCATTTGGAGGCATTTAATGTTCGAGCAAAAACGGCTGATTTTCGACAAAAGAGATAACACCCCCCATTACGTCATGCTTCAGGAATGTGGAAAATGGTCCGTTTTCAAATGTTTTATTTTTGAACGTCAGTTCACATTTGTAGGTGGATCATCAGTGTTAGAGCTAAAATTAGCATGTTTAAAGTGATTTTCATGCTTCCAGGGGCTCGGGAAGTGAAATAAATACCATTTGGAGGCATTTAATGTTCGAGCAAAAACGGCTGATTTTCGACAAAAGAGATAACACCCCCCCATTACGTCATGCTTCAGAAATGTGGAAAATGGTCCGTTTTCAAATGTTTTATTTTTGAACGTCAGTTCACATTTGTAGGTGGATCATCAGTGTTAGAGCTAAAATTAGCATGTTTAAAGTGATTTTTATGCTTCCAGGGGCTCGGGAAGTGAAATAAATACTATTTGGAGGCATTTAATGTTCGAGCAAAAACGGCTGATTTTCGACAAAAGAGATAACACCCCCCATTACGTCATGCTTCAGAAATGTGGAAAATGGTCCGTTTTCAAATGTTTTATTTTTGAACGTCAGTTCACATTTGTAGGTGGATCATCAGTGTTAGAGCTAAAATTAGCATGTTTAAAGTGATTTTCATGCTTCCAGGGGCCCAAAACACAAGATTTATGGAATGGTTAAAAGTGCATGAAAATGGCCAATTTACTCACTCTGAGTTCTCAAAAAGGGTTTCTTCACCCCGGGAAGTTAATTAAATACCATTTGGAGGCATTTAATGTTCGAGCAAAAACGGCTGATTTTCGACAAAAGAGATAACACCCCCCCATTACGTCATGCTTCAGAAATGTGGAAAATGGTCCGTTTTCAAATGTTTTATTTTTGAACGTCAGTTCACATTTGTAGGTGGATCATCAGTGTTAGAGCTAAAATTAGCATGTTTAAAGTGATTTTCATGCTTCCAGGGGCTCGGGAAGTTAATTAAATACCATTTGGAGGCATTTAATGTTCGAGCAAAAACGGCTGATTTTCGACAAAAGAGATAACACCCCCCCATTACGTCATGCTTCAGAAATGTGGAAAATGGTCCGTTTTCAAAAGTTTTATTTTTGAACGTCAGTTCACATTTGTAGGTGGATCATCAGTGTTAGAGCTAAAATTAGCATGTTTAAAGTGATTTTCATGCTTCCAGGGGCCCAAAACACAAGATTTATGGAATGGTTAAAAGTGCATGAAAATGGCCAATTTACTCACTCTGAGTTCTCAAAAAGGGTTTCTTCACCCCGGGAAGTTAATTAAATACCATTTGGAGGCATTTAATGTTCGAGCAAAAACGGCTGATTTTCGACAAAAGAGATAACACCCCCCCATTACGTCATGCTTCAGAAATGTGGAAAATGGTCCGTTTTCAAATGTTTTATTTTTGAACGTCAGTTCACATTTGTAGGTGGATCATCAGTGTTAGAGCTAAAATTAGCATGTTTAAAGTGATTTTCATGCTTCCAGGGGCTCGGGAAGTTAATTAAATACCATTTGGAGGCATTTAATGTTCGAGCAAAAACGGCTGATTTTCGACAAAAGAGATAACACCCCCCATTACGTAATGCTTCAGAAATGTGGAAAATGGTCCGTTTTCAAATGTTTTATTTTTGAACATCAGTTCACATTTGTAGGTGGATCATCAGTGTTAGAGCTAAAATTAGCATGTTTAAAGTGATTTTCATGCTTCCAGGGGCTCGGGAAGTTAATTAAATACCATTTGGAGGCATTTAATGTTCGAGCAAAAACGGCTGATTTTCGACAAAAGAGATAACACCCCCCATTACGTAATGCTTCAGAAATGTGGAAAATGGTCCGTTTTCAAATGTTTTATTTTTGAACATCAGTTCACATTTGTAGGTGGATCATCAGTGTTAGAGCTAAAATTAGCATGTTTAAAGTGATTTTCATGCTTCCAGGGGCTCGGGAAGTTAATTAAATACCATTTGGAGGCATTTAATGTTCGAGCAAAAACGGCTGATTTTCGACAAAAGAGATTACACCCCCCCATTACGTCATGCTTCAGAAATGTGGAAAATGGTCCGTTTTCAAATGTTTTATTTTTGAACGTCAGTTCACATTTGTAGGTGGATCATCAGTGTTAGAGCTAAAATTAGCATGTTTAAAGTGATTTTCATGCTTCCAGGGGCTCGGGAAGTGAAATAAATACCATTTGGAGGCATTTAATGTTCGAGCAAAAACGGCTGATTTTCGACAAAAGAGATAACACCCCCCCATTACGTCATGCTTCAGAAATGTGGAAAATGGTCCGTTTTCAAATGTTTTATTTTTGAACGTCAGTTCACATTTGTAGGTGGATCATCAGTGTTAGAGCTAAAATTAGCATGTTTAAAGTGATTTTCATGCTTCCAGGGGCTCGGGAAGTTAATTAAATACCATTTGGAGGCATTTAATGTTCGAGCAAAAACGGCTGATTTTCGACAAAAGAGATAACACCCCCCATTACGTCATGCTTCAGAAATGTGGAAAATGGTCCGTTTTCAAATGTTTTATTTTTGAACGTCAGTTCACATTTGTAGGTGGATCATCAGTGTTAGAGCTAAAATTAGCATGTTTAAAGTGATTTTCATGCTTCCAGGGGCCCAAAACACAAGATTTATGGAATGGTTAAAAGTGCATGAAAATGGCCAATTTACTCACTCTGAGTTCTCAAAAAGGGTTTCTTCACCCCGGGAAGTTAATTAAATACCATTTGGAGGCATTTAATGTTCGAGCAAAAACGGCTGATTTTCGACAAAAGAGATAACACCCCCCCATTACGTCATGCTTCAGAAATGTGGAAAATGGTCCGTTTTCAAATGTTTTATTTTTGAACGTCAGTTCACATTTGTAGGTGGATCATCAGTGTTAGAGCTAAAATTAGCATGTTTAAAGTGATTTTCATGCTTCCAGGGGCTCGGGAAGTTAATTAAATGCCATTTGGAGGCATTTAATGTTCGAGCAAAAACGGCTGATTTTCGACAAAAGAGATAACACCCCCCCATTACGTCATGCTTCAGAAATGTGGAAAATGGTCCGATTTCAAATGTTTTATTTTTGAACGTCAGTTCACATTTGTAGGTGGATCATCAGTGTTAGAGCTAAAATTAGCATGTTTAAAGTGATTTTCATGCTTCCAGGGGCCCAAAACACAAGATTTATGGAATGGTTAAAAGTGCATGAAAATGGCCAATTTACTCACTCTGAGTTCTCAAAAAGGGTTTCTTCACCCCGGGAAGTTAATTAAATACCATTTGGAGGCATTTAATGTTCGAGCAAAAACGGCTGATTTTCGACAAAAGAGATAACACCCCCCCATTACGTCATGCTTCAGAAATGTAGAAAATGGTCCGTTTTCAAATGTTTTATTTTTGAACGTCAGTTCACATTTGTAGGTGGATCATCAGTGTTAGAGCTAAAATTAGCATGTTTAAAGTGATTTTCATGCTTCCAGGGGCCCAAAACACAAGATTTATGGAATGGTTAAAAGTGCATGAAAATGGCCAATTTACTCACTCTGAGTTCTCAAAAAGGGTTTCTTCACCCCGGGAAGGTAATTAAATACCATTTGGAGGCATTTAATGTTCGAGCAAAAACGGCTGATTTTCGACAAAAGAGATAACACCCCCCCCATTACGTCATGCTTCAGAAATGTGGAAAATGGTCCGTTTTCAAATGTTTTATTTTTGAACGTCAGTTCACATTTGTAGGTGGATCATCAGTGTTAGAGCTAAAATTAGCATGTTTAAAGTGATTTTCATGCTTCCAGGGGCTCGGGAAGTTAATTAAATACCATTTGGAGGCATTTAATGTTCGAGCAAAAACGGCTGATTTTCGACAAAAGAGATAACACCCCCCCATTACGTCATGCTTCAGAAATGTGGAAAATGGTCCGTTTTCAAATGTTTTATTTTTGAACGTCAGTTCACATTTGTAGGTGGATCATCAGTGTTAGAGCTAAAATTAGCATGTTTAAAGTGATTTTCATGCTTCCAGGGGCCCAAAACACAAGATTTATGGAATGGTTAAAAGTGCATGAAAATGGCCAATTTACTCACTCTGAGTTCTCAAAAAGGGTTTCTTCACCCCGGGAAGTTAATTAAATACCATTTGGAGGCATTTAATGTTCGAGCAAAAACGGCTGATTTTCGACAAAAGAGATAACACCCCCCCATTACGTCATGCTTCAGAAATGTGGAAAATGGTCCGTTTTCAAATGTTTTATTTTTGAACGTCAGTTCACATTTGTAGGTGGATCATCAGTGTTAGAGCTAAAATTAGCATGTTTAAAGTGATTTTCATGCTTCCAGGGGCTCGGGAAGTTAATTAAATACCATTTGGAGGCATTTAATGTTCGAGCAAAAGCGGCTGATTTTCGACAAAAGAGATAACACCCCCCATTACGTAATGCTTCAGAAATGTGGAAAATGGTCCGTTTTCAAATGTTTTATTTTTGAACGTCAGTTCACATTTGTAGGTGGATCATCAGTGTTAGAGCTAAAATTAGCATGTTTAAAGTGATTTTCATGCTTCCAGGGGCCCAAAACACAAGATTTATGGAATGGTTAAAAGTGCATGAAAATGGCCAATTTACTCACTCTGAGTTCTCAAAAAGGGTTTCTTCACCCCGGGAAGTTAATTAAATACCATTTGGAGGCATTTAATGTTCGAGCAAAAACGGCTGATTTTCGACAAAAGAGATAACACCCCCCATTACGTCATGCTTCAGAAATGTGGAAAATGGTCCGTTTTCAAATGTTTTATTTTTGAACGTCAGTTCACATTTGTAGGTGGATCATCAGTGTTAGAGCTAAAATTAGCATGTTTAAAGTGATTTTCATGCTTCCAGGGGCTCGGGAAGTTAATTAAATACCATTTGGAGGCATTTAATGTTCGAGCAAAAACGGCTGATTTTCGACAAAAGAGATAACACCCCCCCATTACGTCATGCTTCAGAAATGTGGAAAATGGTCCGTTTTCAAAAGTTTTATTTTTGAACGTCAGTTCACATTTGTAGGTGGATCATCAGTGTTAGAGCTAAAATTAGCATGTTTAAAGTGATTTTCATGCTTCCAGGGGCCCAAAACACAAGATTTATGGAATGGTTAAAAGTGCATGAAAATGGCCAATTTACTCACTCTGAGTTCTCAAAAAGGGTTTCTTCACCCCGGGAAGTTAATTAAATACCATTTGGAGGCATTTAATGTTCGAGCAAAAACGGCAGATTTTCGACAAAAGAGATAACACCCCCCCATTACGTCATGCTTCAGAAATGTGGAAAATGGTCCGTTTTCAAATGTTTTATTTTTGAACGTCAGTTCACATTTGTAGGTGGATCATCAGTGTTAGAGCTAAAATTAGCATGTTTAAAGTGATTTTCATGCTTCCAGGGGCTCGGGAAGTTAATTAAATACCATTTGGAGGCATTTAATGTTCGAGCAAAAACGGCTGATTTTCGACAAAAGAGATAACACCCCCCATTACGTAATGCTTCAGAAATGTGGAAAATGGTCCGTTTTCAAATGTTTTATATTTGAACATCAGTTCACATTTGTAGGTGGATCATCAGTGTTAGAGCTAAAATTAGCATGTTTAAAGTGATTTTCATGCTTCCAGGGGCTCGGGAAGTTAATTAAATACCATTTGGAGGCATTTAATGTTCGAGCAAAAACGGCTGATTTTCGACAAAAGAGATAACACCCCCCATTACGTAATGCTTCAGAAATGTGGAAAATGGTCCGTTTTCAAATGTTTTATTTTTGAACATCAGTTCACATTTGTAGGTGGATCATCAGTGTTAGAGCTAAAATTAGCATGTTTAAAGTGATTTTCATGCTTCCAGGGGCTCGGGAAGTTAATTAAATACCATTTGGAGGCATTTAATGTTCGAGCAAAAACGGCTGATTTTCGACAAAAGAGATTACACCCCCCCATTACGTCATGCTTCAGAAATGTGGAAAATGGTCCGTTTTCAAATGTTTTATTTTTGAACGTCAGTTCACATTTGTAGGTGGATCATCAGTGTTAGAGCTAAAATTAGCATGTTTAAAGTGATTTTCATGCTTCCAGGGGCTCGGGAAGTGAAATAAATACCATTTGGAGGCATTTAATGTTCGAGCAAAAACGGCTGATTTTCGACAAAAGAGATAACACCCCCCCATTACGTCATGCTTCAGAAATGTGGAAAATGGTCCGTTTTCAAATGTTTTATTTTTGAACGTCAGTTCACATTTGTAGGTGGATCATCAGTGTTAGAGCTAAAATTAGCATGTTTAAAGTGATTTTCATGCTTCCAGGGGCTCGGGAAGTTAATTAAATACCATTTGGAGGCATTTAATGTTCGAGCAAAAACGGCTGATTTTCGACAAAAGAGATAACACCCCCCATTACGTCATGCTTCAGAAATGTGGAAAATGGTCCGTTTTCAAATGTTTTATTTTTGAACGTCAGTTCACATTTGTAGGTGGATCATCAGTGTTAGAGCTAAAATTAGCATGTTTAAAGTGATTTTCATGCTTCCAGGGGCCCAAAACACAAGATTTATGGAATGGTTAAAAGTGCATGAAAATGGCCAATTTACTCACTCTGAGTTCTCAAAAAGGGTTTCTTCACCCCGGGAAGTTAATTAAATACCATTTGGAGGCATTTAATGTTCGAGCAAAAACGGCTGATTTTCGACAAAAGAGATAACACCCCCCCATTACGTCATGCTTCAGAAATGTGGAAAATGGTCCGTTTTCAAATGTTTTATTTTTGAACGTCAGTTCACATTTGTAGGTGGATCATCAGTGTTAGAGCTAAAATTAGCATGTTTAAAGTGATTTTCATGCTTCCAGGGGCTCGGGAAGTTAATTAAATGCCATTTGGAGGCATTTAATGTTCGAGCAAAAACGGCTGATTTTCGACAAAAGAGATAACACCCCCCCATTACGTCATGCTTCAGAAATGTGGAAAATGGTCCGATTTCAAATGTTTTATTTTTGAACGTCAGTTCACATTTGTAGGTGGATCATCAGTGTTAGAGCTAAAATTAGCATGTTTAAAGTGATTTTCATGCTTCCAGGGGCCCAAAACACAAGATTTATGGAATGGTTAAAAGTGCATGAAAATGGCCAATTTACTCACTCTGAGTTCTCAAAAAGGGTTTCTTCACCCCGGGAAGTTAATTAAATACCATTTGGAGGCATTTAATGTTCGAGCAAAAACGGCTGATTTTCGACAAAAGAGATAACACCCCCCCATTACGTCATGCTTCAGAAATGTAGAAAATGGTCCGTTTTCAAATGTTTTATTTTTGAACGTCAGTTCACATTTGTAGGTGGATCATCAGTGTTAGAGCTAAAATTAGCATGTTTAAAGTGATTTTCATGCTTCCAGGGGCCCAAAACACAAGATTTATGGAATGGTTAAAAGTGCATGAAAATGGCCAATTTACTCACTCTGAGTTCTCAAAAAGGGTTTCTTCACCCCGGGAAGTTAATTAAATACCATTTGGAGGCATTTAATGTTCGAGCAAAAACGGCTGATTTTCGACAAAAGAGATAACACCCCCCCCATTACGTCATGCTTCAGAAATGTGGAAAATGGTCCGTTTTCAAATGTTTTATTTTTGAACGTCAGTTCACATTTGTAGGTGGATCATCAGTGTTAGAGCTAAAATTAGCATGTTTAAAGTGATTTTCATGCTTCCAGGGGCTCGGGAAGTTAATTAAATACCATTTGGAGGCATTTAATGTTCGAGCAAAAACGGCTGATTTTCGACAAAAGAGATAACACCCCCCCATTACGTCATGCTTCAGAAATGTGGAAAATGGTCCGTTTTCAAATGTTTTATTTTTGAACGTCAGTTCACATTTGTAGGTGGATCATCAGTGTTAGAGCTAAAATTAGCATGTTTAAAGTGATTTTCATGCTTCCAGGGGCCCAAAACACAAGATTTATGGAATGGTTAAAAGTGCATGAAAATGGCCAATTTACTCACTCTGAGTTCTCAAAAAGGGTTTCTTCACCCCGGGAAGTTAATTAAATACCATTTGGAGGCATTTAATGTTCGAGCAAAAACGGCTGATTTTCGACAAAAGAGATAACACCCCCCCATTACGTCATGCTTCAGAAATGTGGAAAATGGTCCGTTTTCAAATGTTTTATTTTTGAACGTCAGTTCACATTTGTAGGTGGATCATCAGTGTTAGAGCTAAAATTAGCATGTTTAAAGTGATTTTCATGCTTCCAGGGGCTCGGGAAGTTAATTAAATACCATTTGGAGGCATTTAATGTTCGAGCAAAAGCGGCTGATTTTCGACAAAAGAGATAACACCCCCCATTACGTAATGCTTCAGAAATGTGGAAAATGGTCCGTTTTCAAATGTTTTATTTTTGAACGTCAGTTCACATTTGTAGGTGGATCATCAGTGTTAGAGCTAAAATTAGCATGTTTAAAGTGATTTTCATGCTTCCAGGGGCCCAAAACACAAGATTTATGGAATGGTTAAAAGTGCATGAAAATGGCCAATTTACTCACTCTGAGTTCTCAAAAAGGGTTTCTTCACCCCGGGAAGTTAATTAAATACCATTTGGAGGCATTTAATGTTCGAGCAAAAACGGCTGATTTTCGACAAAAGAGATAACACCCCCCCATTACGTAATGCTTCAGAAATGTGGAAAATGGTCAGTTTTCAAATGTTTTATTTTTGAACGTCAGTTCACATTTGTAGGTGGATCATCAGTGTTAGAGCTAAAATTAGCATGTTTAAAGTGATTTTCATGCTTTCAGGGGCCCAAAACACAAGATTAATGGAATGGTTAAAAGTGCATGAAAATGGCCAATTTACTCACTCTGAGTTCTCAAAAAGGGTTTCTTCACCCCGGGAAGTTAATTAAATACCATTTGGAGGCATTTAATGTTCGAGCAAAAACGGCTGATTTTCGACAAAAGAGATAACACCCCCCCATTACGTCATGCTTCAGAAATGTAGAAAATGGTCCGTTTTCAAATGTTTTATTTTTGAACGTCAGTTCACATTTGTAGGTGGATCATCAGTGTTAGAGCTAAAATTAGCATGTTTAAAGTGATTTTCATGCTTCCAGGGGCCCAAAACACAAGATTTATGGAATGGTTAAAAGTGCATGAAAATGGCCAATTTACTCACTCTGAGTTCTCAAAAAGGGTTTCTTCACCCCGGGAAGTTAATTAAATACCATTTGGAGGCATTTAATGTTCGAGCAAAAACGGCTGATTTTCGACAAAAGAGATAACACCCCCCCCATTACGTCATGCTTCAGAAATGTGGAAAATGGTCCGTTTTCAAATGTTTTATTTTTGAACGTCAGTTCACATTTGTAGGTGGATCATCAGTGTTAGAGCTAAAATTAGCATGTTTAAAGTGATTTTCATGCTTCCAGGGGCTCGGGAAGTTAATTAAATACCATTTGGAGGCATTTAATGTTCGAGCAAAAACGGCTGATTTTTGACAAAAGAGATAACACCCCCCCATTACGTCATGCTTCAGAAATGTGGAAAATGGTCCGTTTTCAAATGTTTTATTTTTGAACGTCAGTTCACATTTGTAGGTGGATCATCAGTGTTAGAGCTAAAATTAGCATGTTTAAAGTGATTTTCATGCTTCCAGGGGCCCAAAACACAAGATTTATGGAATGGTTAAAAGTGCATGAAAATGGCCAATTTATTCACTCTGAGTTCTCAAAAAGGGTTTCTTCACCCCGGGAAGTTAATTAAATACCATTTGGAGGCATTTAATGTTCGAGCAAAAACGGCTGATTTTCGACAAAAGAGATAACACCCCCCCATTACGTCATGCTTCAGAAATGTGGAAAATGGTCCGTTTTCAAATGTTTTATTTTTGAACGTCAGTTCACATTTGTAGGTGGATCATCAGTGTTAGAGCTAAAATTAGCATGTTTAAAGTGATTTTCATGCTTCCAGGGGCTCGGGAAGTTAATTAAATACCATTTGGAGGCATTTAATGTTCGAGCAAAAGCGGCTGATTTTCGACAAAAGAGATAACACCCCCCATTACGTAATGCTTCAGAAATGTGGAAAATGGTCCGTTTTCAAATGTTTTATTTTTGAACGTCAGTTCACATTTGTAGGTGGATCATCAGTGTTAGAGCTAAAATTAGCATGTTTAAAGTGATTTTCATGCTTCCAGGGGCCCAAAACACAAGATTTATGGAATGGTTAAAAGTGCATGAAAATGGCCAATTTACTCACTCTGAGTTCTCAAAAAGGGTTTCTTCACCCCGGGAAGTTAATTAAATACCATTTGGAGGCATTTAATGTTCGAGCAAAAACGGCTGATTTTCGACAAAAGAGATAACACCCCCCCATTACGTAATGCTTCAGAAATGTGGAAAATGGTCAGTTTTCAAATGTTTTATTTTTGAACGTCAGTTCACATTTGTAGGTGGATCATCAGTGTTAGAGCTAAAATTAGCATGTTTAAAGTGATTTTCATGCTTTCAGGGGCCCAAAACACAAGATTTATGGAATGGTTAAAAGTGCATGAAAATGGCCAATTTACTCACTCTGAGTTCTCAAAAAGGGTTTCTTCACCCCGGGAAGTTAATTAAATACCATTTGGAGGCATTTAATGTTCGAGCAAAAACGGCTGATTTTCGACAAAATAGATAACACCCCCCCATTACGTCATGCTTCAGAAATGTAGAAAATGGTCCGTTTTCAAATGTTTTATTTTTGAACGTCAGTTCACATTTGTAGGTGGATCATCAGTGTTAGAGCTAAAATTAGCATGTTTAAAGTGATTTTCATGCTTCCAGGGGCCCAAAACACAAGATTTATGGAATGGTTAAAAGTGCATGAAAATGGCCAATTTACTCACTCTGAGTTCTCAAAAAGGGTTTCTTCACCCCGGGAAGTTAATTAAATACCATTTGGAGGCATTTAATGTTCGAGCAAAAACGGCTGATTTTCGACAAAAGAGATAACACCCCCCCCATTACGTCATGCTTCAGAAATGTGGAAAATGGTCCGTTTTCAAATGTTTTATTTTTGAACGTCAGTTCACATTTGTAGGTGGATCATCAGTGTTAGAGCTAAAATTAGCATGTTTAAAGTGATTTTCATGCTTCCAGGGGCTCGGGAAGTTAATTAAATACCATTTGGAGGCATTTAATGTTCGAGCAAAAACGGCTGATTTTTGACAAAAGAGATAACACCCCCCCATTACGTCATGCTTCAGAAATGTGGAAAATGGTCCGTTTTCAAATGTTTTATTTTTGAACGTCAGTTCACATTTGTAGGTGGATCATCAGTGTTAGAGCTAAAATTAGCATGTTTAAAGTGATTTTCATGCTTCCAGGGGCCCAAAACACAAGATTTATGGAATGGTTAAAAGTGCATGAAAATGGCCAATTTATTCACTCTGAGTTCTCAAAAAGGGTTTCTTCACCCCGGGAAGTTAATTAAATACCATTTGGAGGCATTTAATGTTCGAGCAAAAACAGCTGATTTTCGACAAAAGAGATAACACCCCCCCATTACGTCATGCTTCAGAAAGGTGGAAAATGGTCCGTTTTCAAATGTTTTATTTTTGAACGTCAGTTCACATTTGTAGGTGGATCATCAGTGTTAGAGCTAAAATTAGCATGTTTAAAGTGATTTTCATGCTTCCAGGGGCTCGGGAAGTTAATTAAATACCATTTGGAGGCATTTAATGTTCGAGCAAAAACGGCTGATTTTTGACAAAAGAGATAACACCCCCCCATTACGTCATGCTTCAGAAATGTGGAAAATGGTCCGTTTTCAAATGTTTTATTTTTGAACGTCAGTTCACATTTGTAGGTGGATCATCAGTGTTAGAGCTAAAATTAGCATGTTTAAAGTGATTTTCATGCTTCCAGGGGCCCAAAACACAAGATTTATGGAATGGTTAAAAGTGCATGAAAATGGCCAATTTATTCACTCTGAGTTCTCAAAAAGGGTTTCTTCACCCCGGGAAGTTAATTAAATACCATTTGGAGGCATTTAATGTTCGAGCAAAAACGGCTGATTTTCGACAAAAGAGATAACACCCCCCCATTACGTCATGCTTCAGAAATGTGGAAAATGGTCCGTTTTCAAATGTTTTATTTTTGAACGTCAGTTCACATTTGTAGGTGGATCATCAGTGTTAGAGCTAAAATTAGCATGTTTAAAGTGATTTTCATGCTTCCAGGGGCTCGGGAAGTTAATTAAATACCATTTGGAGGCATTTAATGTTCGAGCAAAAGCGGCTGATTTTCGAAAAAAGAGATAACACCCCCCATTACGTAATGCTTCAGAAATGTGGAAAATGGTCCGTTTTCAAATGTTTTATTTTTGAACGTCAGTTCACATTTGTAGGTGGATCATCAGTGTTAGAGCTAAAATTAGCATGTTTAAAGTGATTTTCATGCTTCCAGGGGCCCAAAACACAAGATTTATGGAATGGTTAAAAGTGCATGAAAATGGCCAATTTACTCACTCTGAGTTCTCAAAAAGGGTTTCTTCACCCCGGGAAGTTAATTAAATACCATTTGGAGGCATTTAATGTTCGAGCAAAAACGGCTGATTTTCGACAAAAGAGATAACACCCCCCCATTACGTCATGCTTCAGAAATGTAGAAAATGGTCCGTTTTCAAATGTTTTATTTTTGAACGTCAGTTCACATTTGTAGGTGGATCATCAGTGTTAGAGCTAAAATTAGCATGTTTAAAGTGATTTTCATGCTTCCAGGGGCCCAAAACACAAGATTTATGGAATGGTTAAAAGTGCATGAAAATGGCCAATTTACTCACTCTGAGTTCTCAAAAAGGGTTTCTTCACCCCGGGAAGTTAATTAAATACCATTTGGAGGCATTTAATGTTCGAGCAAAAACGGCTGATTTTCGACAAAAGAGATAACACCCCCCCCATTACGTCATGCTTCAGAAATGTGGAAAATTGTCCGTTTTCAAATGTTTTATTTTTGAACGTCAGTTCACATTTGTAGGTGGATCATCAGTGTTAGAGCTAAAATTAGCATGTTTAAAGTGATTTTCATGCTTCCAGGGGCTCGGGAAGTTAATTAAATACCATTTGGAGGCATTTAATGTTCGAGCAAAAACGGCTGATTTTTGACAAAAGAGATAACACCCCCCCATTACGTCATGCTTCAGAAATGTGGAAAATGGTCCGTTTTCAAATGTTTTATTTTTGAACGTCAGTTCACATTTGTAGGTGGATCATCAGTGTTAGAGCTAAAATTAGCATGTTTAAAGTGATTTTCATGCTTCCAGGGGCCCAAAACACAAGATTTATGGAATGGTTAAAAGTGCATGAAAATGGCCAATTTATTCACTCTGAGTTCTCAAAAAGGGTTTCTTCACCCCGGGAAGTTAATTAAATACCATTTGGAGGCATTTAATGTTCGAGCAAAAACAGCTGATTTTCGACAAAAGAGATAACACCCCCCCATTACGTCATGCTTCAGAAATGTGGAAAATGGTCCGTTTTCAAATGTTTTATTTTTGAACGTCAGTTCACATTTGTAGGTGGATCATCAGTGTTAGAGCTAAAATTAGCATGTTTAAAGTGATTTTCATGCTTCCAGGGGCTCGGGAAGTTAATTAAATACCATTTGGAGGCATTTAATGTTCGAGCAAAAGCGGCTGATTTTCGACAAAAGAGATAACACCCCCCATTACGTAATGCTTCAGAAATGTGGAAAATGGTCCGTTTTCAAATGTTTTATTTTTGAACGTCAGTTCACATTTGTAGGTGGATCATCAGTGTTAGAGCTAAAATTAGCATGTTTAAAGTGATTTTCATGCTTCCAGGGGCCCAAAACACAAGATTTATGGAATGGTTAAAAGTGCATGAAAATGGCCAATTTACTCACTCTGAGTTCTCAAAAAGGGTTTCTTCACCCCGGGAAGTTAATTAAATACCATTTGGAGGCATTTAATGTTCGAGCAAAAACGGCTGATTTTCGACAAAAGAGATAACACCCCCCCATTACGTCATGCTTCAGAAATGTGGAAAATGGTCCGTTTTCAAATGTTTTATTTTTGAACGTCAGTTCACATTTGTAGGTGGATCATCAGTGTTAGAGCTAAAATTAGCATGTTTAAAGTGATTTTCATGCTTCCAGGGGCTCGGGAAGTGAAATAAATACCATTTGGAGGCATTTAATGTTCGAGCAAAAACGGCTGATTTTCGACAAAAGAGATAACACCCCCCCATTACGTCATGCTTCAGAAATGTGGAAAATGGTCCGTTTTCAAATGTTTTATTTTTGAACGTCAGTTCACATTTGTAGGTGGATCATCAGTGTTAGAGCTAAAATTAGCATGTTTAAAGTGATTTTTATGCTTCCAGGGGCTCGGGAAGTGAAATAAATACCATTTGGAGGCATTTAATGTTCGAGCAAAAACGGCTGATTTTCGACAAAAGAGATAACACCCCCCCATTACGTCATGCTTCAGAAATGTGGAAAATGGTCCGTTTCCAAATGTTTTATTTTTGAACGTCAGTTCACATTTGTAGGTGGATCATCAGTGTTAGAGCTAAAATTAGCATGTTTAAAGTGATTTTCATGCTTCCAGGGGCCCAAAACACAAGATTTATGGAATGGTTAAAAGTGCATGAAAATGGCCAATTTACTCACTCTGAGTTCTCAAAAAGGGTTTCTTCACCCCGGGAAGTTAATTAAATACCATTTGGAGGCATTTAATGTTCGAGCAAAAACGGCTGATTTTCGACAAAAGAGATAACACCCCCCCATTACGTCATGCTTCAGAAATGTAGAAAATGGTCCGTTTTCAAATGTTTTATTTTTGAACGTCAGTTCACATTTGTAGGTGGATCATCAGTGTTAGAGCTAAAATTAGCATGTTTAAAGTGATTTTCATGCTTCCAGGGGCTCGGGAAGTTAATTAAATACCATTTGGAGGCATTTAATGTTCGAGCAAAAACGGCTGATTTTCGACAAAAGAGATAACACCCTCCCATTACGTCATGCTTCAGAAATGTGGAAAATGGTCCGTTTTCAAATGTTTTATTTTTGAACGTCAGTTCACATTTGTAGGTGGATCATCAGTGTTAGAGCTAAAATTAGCATGTTTAAAGTGATTTTCATGCTTCCAGGGGCCCAAAACACAAGATTTATGGAATGGTTAAAAGTGCATGAAAATGGCCAATTTACTCACTCTGAGTTCTCAAAAAGGGTTTCTTCACCCCGGGAAGTTAATTAAATACCATTTGGAGGCATTTAATGTTCGAGCAAAAACGGCTGATTATCGACAAAAGAGATAACACCCCCCCATTACGTCATGCTTCAGAAATGTGGAAAATGGTCCGTTTTCAAATGTTTTATTTTTGAACGTCAGTTCACATTTGTAGGTGGATCATCAGTGTTAGAGCTAAAATTAGCATGTTTAAAGTGATTTTCATGCTTCCAGGGGCTCGGGAAGTGAAATAAATACCATTTGGAGGCATTTAATGTTCGAGCAAAAACGGCTGATTTTCGACAAAAGAGATAACACCCCCCCATTACGTCATGCTTCAGAAATGTGGAAAATGGTCCGTTTTCAAATGTTTTATTTTTGAACGTCAGTTCACATTTGTAGGTGGATCATCAGTGTTAGAGCTAAAATTAGCATGTTTAAAGTGATTTTCATGCTTCCAGGGGCTCGGGAAGTTAATTAAATACCATTTGGAGGCATTTAATGTTCGAGCAAAAACGGCTGATTTTCGACAAAAGAGATAACACCCCTCCATTACGTCATGCTTCAGAAATGTGGAAAATGGTCCGTTTTCAAATGTTTTATTTTTGAACGTCAGTTCACATTTGTAGGTGGATCATCAGTGTTAGAGCTAAAATTAGCATGTTTAAAGTGATTTTCATGCTTCCAGGGGCCCAAAACACAAGATTTATGGAATGGTTAAAAGTGCATGAAAATGGTCAATTTACTCACTCTGAGTTCTCAAAAAGGGTTTCTTCACCCCGGGAAGTTAATTAAATACCATTTGGAGGCATTTAATGTTCGATCAAAAACGGCTGATTTTCGACAAAAGAGATAACACCCCCCCATTACGTCATGCTTCAGAAATGTGGAAAATGGTCCGTTTTCAAATGTTTTATTTTTGAACGTCAGTTCACATTTGTAGGTGGATCATCGGTGTTAGAGCTAAAATTAGCATGTTTAAAGTGATTTTCATGCTTCCAGGGGCTCGGGAAGTTAATTAAATACCATTTGGAGGCATTTAATGTTCGAGCAAAAACGGCTGATTTTCGACAAAAGAGATAACACCCCCCATTACGTCATGCTTCAGAAATGTGTAAAATGGTCCGTTTTCAAATGTTTTATTTTTGAACGTCAGTTCACATTTGTAGGTGGATCATCAGTGTTAGAGCTAAAATTAGCATGTTTAAAGTGATTTTCATGCTTCCAGGGGCCCAAAACACAAGATTTATGGAATGGTTAAAAGTGCATGAAAATGGCCAATTTACTCACTCTGAGTTCTCAAAAAGGGTTTCTTCACCCCGGGAAGTTAATTAAATACCATTTGGAGGCATTTAATGTTCGAGCAAAAACGGCTGATTTTCGACAAAAGAGATAACACCCCCCCATTACGTCATGCTTCAGAAATGTGGAAAATGGTCCGTTTTCAAATGTTTTATTTTTGAACGTCAGTTCACATTTGTAGGTGGATCATCAGTGTTAGAGCTAAAATTAGCATGTTTAAAGTGATTTTCATGCTTCCAGGGGCTCGGGAAGTTAATTAAATACCATTTGGAGGCATTTAATGTTCGAGCAAAAACGGCTGATTTTCGACAAAAGAGATAACACCCCCCCATTACGTCATGCTTCAGAAATGTGGAAAATGGTCCGTTTTCAAATGTTTAATTTTTGAACGTCAGTTCACATTTGTAGGTGGATCATCAGTGTTAGAGCTAAAATTAGCATGTTTAAAGTGATTTTCATGCTTCCAGGGGCCCAAAACACAAGATTTATGGAATGGTTAAAAGTGCATGAAAATGGCCAATTTACTCACTCTGAGTTCTCAAAAAGGGTTTCTTCACCCCGGGAAGTTAATTAAATACCATTTGGAGGCATTTAATGTTCGAGCAAAAACGGCTGATTTTCGACAAAAGAGATAACACCCCCCATTACGTCATGCTTCAGAAATGTGGAAAATGGTCCGTTTTCAAATGTTTTATTTTTGAACGTCAGTTCACATTTGTAGGTGGATCATCAGTGTTAGAGCTAAAATTAGCATGTTTAAAGTGATTTTCATGCTTCCAGGGGCTCGGGAAGTGAAATAAATACCATTTGGAGGCATTTAATGTTCGAGCAAAAACGGCTGATTTTCGACAAAAGAGATAACACCCCCCCATTACGTCATGCTTCAGAAATGTGGAAAATGGTCCGTTTTCAAATGTTTTATTTTTGAACGTCAGTTCACATTTGTAGGTGGATCATCAGTGTTAGAGCTAAAATTAGCATGTTTAAATTGATTTTTATGCTTCCAGGGGCTCGGGAAGTGAAATAAATACCATTTGGAGGCATTTAATGTTCGAGCAAAAACGGCTGATTTTCGACAAAAGAGATAACACCCCCCCATTACGTCATGCTTCAGAAATGTGGAAAATGGTCCGTTTTCAAATGTTTTATTTTTGAACGTCAGTTCACATTTGTAGGTGGATCATCAGTTTTAGAGCTAAAATTAGCATGTTTAAAGTGATTTTCATGCTTCCAGGGGCCCAAAACACAAGATTTATGGAATGGTTAAAAGTGCATGAAAATGGCCAATTTACTCACTCTGAGTTCTCAAAAAGGGTTTCTTCACCCCGGGAAGTTAATTAAATACCATTTGGAGGCATTTAATGTTCGAGCAAAAACGGCTGATTTTCGACAAAAGAGATAACACCCCCCCATTACGTCATGCTTCAGAAATGTGGGAAATGGTCCGTTTTCAAATGTTTTATTTTTGAACGTCAGTTCACATTTGTAGGTGGATCATCAGTGTTAGAGCTAAAATTAGCATGTTTAAAGTGATTTTCATGCTTCCAGGGGCTCGGGAAGTGAAATAAATACCATTTGGAGGCATTTAATGTTCGAGCAAAAACGGCTGATTTTCGACAAAAGAGATAACACCCCCCCATTACGTCATGCTTCAGAAATGTGGAAAATGGTCCGTTTTCAAATGTTTTATTTTTGAACGTCAGTTCACATTTGTAGGTGGATCATCAGTGTTAGAGCTAAAATTAGCATGTTTAAATTGATTTTTATGCTTCCAGGGGCTCGGGAAGTGAAATAAATACCATTTGGAGGCATTTAATGTTCGAGCAAAAACGGCTGATTTTCGACAAAAGAGATAACACCCCCCCATTACGTCATGCTTCAGAAATGTGGAAAATGGTCCGTTTTCAAATGTTTTATTTTTGAACGTCAGTTCACATTTGTAGGTGGATCATCAGTTTTAGAGCTAAAATTAGCATGTTTAAAGTGATTTTCATGCTTCCAGGGGCCCAAAACACAAGATTTATGGAATGGTTAAAAGTGCATGAAAATGGCCAATTTACTCACTCTGAGTTCTCAAAAAGGGTTTCTTCACCCCGGGAAGTTAATTAAATACCATTTGGAGGCATTTAATGTTCGAGCAAAAACGGCTGATTTTCGACAAAAGAGATAACACCCCCCCATTACGTCATGCTTCAGAAATGTGGAAAATGGTCCGTTTTCAAATGTTTTATTTTTGAACGTCAGTTCACATTTGTAGGTGGATCATCAGTGTTAGAGCTAAAATTAGCAAGTTTAAAGTGATTTTCATGCTTCCAGGGGCTCGGGAAGTTAATTAAATACCATTTGGAGGCATTTAATGTTCGAGCAAAAACGGCTGATTTTCGACAAAAGAGATAACACCCCCCATTACGTAATGCTTCAGAAATGTGGAAAATGGTCCGTTTTCAAATGTTTTATTTTTGAACATCAGTTCACATTTGTAGGTGGATCATCAGTGTTAGAGCTAAAATTAGCATGTTTAAAGTGATTTTCATGCTTCCAGGGGCCCAAAACACAAGATTTATGGAATGGTTAAAAGTGCATGAAAATGGCCAATTTACTCACTCTGAGTTCTCAAAAAGGGTTTCTTCACCCCGGGAAGTTAATTAAATACCATTTGGAGGCATTTAATGTTCGAGCAAAACCGGCTGATTTTCGACAAAAGAGATAACACCCCCCCATTACGTCATGCTTCAGAAATGTGGGAAATGGTCCGTTTTCAAATGTTTTATTTTTGAACGTCAGTTCACATTTGTAGGTGGATCATCAGTGTTAGAGCTAAAATTAGCATGTTTAAAGTGATTTTCATGCTTCCAGGGGCTCGGGAAGTTAATTAAATACCATTTGGAGGCATTTAATGTTCGAGCAAAAACGGCTGATTTTCGACAAAAGAGATTACACCCCCCCATTACGTCATGCTTCAGAAATGTGGAAAATGGTCCGTTTTCAAATGTTTTATTTTTGAACGTCAGTTCACATTTGTAGGTGGATCATCAGTGTTAGAGCTAAAATTAGCATGTTTAAAGTGATTTTCATGCTTCCAGGGGCTCGGGAAGTGAAATAAATACCATTTGGAGGCATTTAATGTTCGAGCAAAAACGGCTGATTTTCGACAAAAGAGATAACACCCCCCCATTACGTCATGCTTCAGAAATGTGGAAAATGGTCCGTTTTCAAATGTTTTATTTTTGAACGTCAGTTCACATTTGTAGGTGGATCATCAGTGTTAGAGCTAAAATTAGCATGTTTAAAGTGATTTTCATGCTTCCAGGGGCTCGGGAAGTTAATTAAATACCATTTGGAGGCATTTAATGTTCGAGCAAAAACGGCTGATTTTCGACAAAAGAGATAACACCCCCCATTACGTCATGCTTCAGAAATGTGGAAAATGGTCCGTTTTCAAATGTTTTATTTTTGAACGTCAGTTCACATTTGTAGGTGGATCATCAGTGTTAGAGCTAAAATTAGCATGTTTAAAGTGATTTTCATGCTTCCAGGGGCCCAAAACACAAGATTTATGGAATGGTTAAAAGTGCATGAAAATGGCCAATTTACTCACTCTGAGTTCTCAAAAAGGGTTTCTTCACCCCGGGAAGTTAATTAAATACCATTTGGAGGCATTTAATGTTCGAGCAAAAACGGCTGATTTTCGACAAAAGAGATAACACCCCCCCATTACGTCATGCTTCAGAAATGTGGAAAATGGTCCGTTTTCAAATGTTTTATTTTTGAACGTCAGTTCACATTTGTAGGTGGATCATCAGTGTTAGAGCTAAAATTAGCATGTTTAAAGTGATTTTCATGCTTCCAGGGGCTCGGGAAGTTAATTAAATGCCATTTGGAGGCATTTAATGTTCGAGCAAAAACGGCTGATTTTCGACAAAAGAGATAACACCCCCCCATTACGTCATGCTTCAGAAATGTGGAAAATGGTCCGTTTTCAAATGTTTTATTTTTGAACGTCAGTTCACATTTGTAGGTGGATCATCAGTGTTAGAGCTAAAATTAGCATGTTTAAAGTGATTTTCATGCTTCCAGGGGCCCAAAACACAAGATTTATGGAATGGTTAAAAGTGCATGAAAATGGCCAATTTACTCACTCTGAGTTCTCAAAAAGGGTTTCTTCACCCCGGGAAGTTAATTAAATACCATTTGGAGGCATTTAATGTTCGAGCAAAAACGGCTGATTTTCGACAAAAGAGATAACACCCCCCCATTACGTCATGCTTCAGAAATGTAGAAAATGGTCCGTTTTCAAATGTTTTATTTTTGAACGTCAGTTCACATTTGTAGGTGGATCATCAGTGTTAGAGCTAAAATTAGCATGTTTAAAGTGATTTTCATGCTTCCAGGGGCCCAAAACACAAGATTTATGGAATGGTTAAAAGTGCATGAAAATGGCCAATTTACTCACTCTGAGTTCTCAAAAAGGGTTTCTTCACCCCGGGAAGTTAATTAAATACCATTTGGAGGCATTTAATGTTCGAGCAAAAACGGCTGATTTTCGACAAAAGAGATAACACCCCCCCATTACGTCATGCTTCAGAAATGTGGGAAATGGTCCGTTTTCAAATGTTTTATTTTTGAACGTCAGTTCACATTTGTAGGTGGATCATCAGTGTTAGAGCTAAAATTAGCATGTTTAAAGTGATTTTCATGCTTCCAGGGGCTCGGGAAGTTAATTAAATACCATTTGGAGGCATTTAATGTTCGAGCAAAAACGGCTGATTTTCGACAAAAGAGATTACACCCCCCCATTACGTCATGCTTCAGAAATGTGGAAAATGGTCCGTTTTCAAATGTTTTATTTTTGAACGTCAGTTCACATTTGTAGGTGGATCATCAGTGTTAGAGCTAAAATTAGCATGTTTAAAGTGATTTTCATGCTTCCAGGGGCTCGGGAAGTGAAATAAATACCATTTGGAGGCATTTAATGTTCGAGCAAAAACGGCTGATTTTCGACAAAAGAGATAACACCCCCCCATTACGTCATGCTTCAGAAATGTGGAAAATGGTCCGTTTTCAAATGTTTTATTTTTGAACGTCAGTTCACATTTGTAGGTGGATCATCAGTGTTAGAGCTAAAATTAGCATGTTTAAAGTGATTTTCATGCTTCCAGGGGCTCGGGAAGTTAATTAAATACCATTTGGAGGCATTTAATGTTCGAGCAAAAACGGCTGATTTTCGACAAAAGAGATAACACCCCCCATTACGTCATGCTTCAGAAATGTGGAAAATGGTCCGTTTTCAAATGTTTTATTTTTGAACGTCAGTTCACATTTGTAGGTGGATCATCAGTGTTAGAGCTAAAATTAGCATGTTTAAAGTGATTTTCATGCTTCCAGGGGCCCAAAACACAAGATTTATGGAATGGTTAAAAGTGCATGAAAATGGCCAATTTACTCACTCTGAGTTCTCAAAAAGGGTTTCTTCACCCCGGGAAGTTAATTAAATACCATTTGGAGGCATTTAATGTTCGAGCAAAAACGGCTGATTTTCGACAAAAGAGATAACACCCCCCCATTACGTCATGCTTCAGAAATGTGGAAAATGGTCCGTTTTCAAATGTTTTATTTTTGAACGTCAGTTCACATTTGTAGGTGGATCATCAGTGTTAGAGCTAAAATTAGCATGTTTAAAGTGATTTTCATGCTTCCAGGGGCTCGGGAAGTTAATTAAATGCCATTTGGAGGCATTTAATGTTCGAGCAAAAACGGCTGATTTTCGACAAAAGAGATAACACCCCCCCATTACGTCATGCTTCAGAAATGTGGAAAATGGTCCGTTTTCAAATGTTTTATTTTGGAACGTCAGTTCACATTTGTAGGTGGATCATCAGTGTTAGAGCTAAAATTAGCATGTTTAAAGTGATTTTCATGCTTCCAGGGGCCCAAAACACAAGATTTATGGAATGGTTAAAAGTGCATGAAAATGGCCAATTTACTCACTCTGAGTTCTCAAAAAGGGTTTCTTCACCCCGGGAAGTTAATTAAATACCATTTGGAGGCATTTAATGTTCGAGCAAAAACGGCTGATTTTCGACAAAAGAGATAACACCCCCCCATTACGTCATGCTTCAGAAATGTAGAAAATGGTCCGTTTTCAAATGTTTTATTTTTGAACGTCAGTTCACATTTGTAGGTGGATCATCAGTGTTAGAGCTAAAATTAGCATGTTTAAAGTGATTTTCATGCTTCCAGGGGCCCAAAACACAAGATTTATGGAATGGTTAAAAGTGCATGAAAATGGCCAATTTACTCACTCTGAGTTCTCAAAAAGGGTTTCTTCACCCCGGGAAGTTAATTAAATACCATTTGGAGGCATTTAATGTTCGAGCAAAAACGGCTGATTTTCGACAAAAGAGATAACACCCCCCCATTACGTCATGCTTCAGAAATGTGGGAAATGGTCCGTTTTCAAATGTTTTATTTTTGAACGTCAGTTCACATTTGTAGGTGGATCATCAGTGTTAGAGCTAAAATTAGCATGTTTAAAGTGATTTTCATGCTTCCAGGGGCTCGGGAAGTTAATTAAATACCATTTGGAGGCATTTAATGTTCGAGCAAAAACGGCTGATTTTCGACAAAAGAGATTACACCCCCCCATTACGTCATGCTTCAGAAATGTGGAAAATGGTCCGTTTTCAAATGTTTTATTTTTGAACGTCAGTTCACATTTGTAGGTGGATCATCAGTGTTAGAGCTAAAATTAGCATGTTTAAAGTGATTTTCATGCTTCCAGGGGCTCGGGAAGTGAAATAAATACCATTTGGAGGCATTTAATGTTCGAGCAAAAACGGCTGATTTTCGACAAAAGAGATAACACCCCCCCATTACGTCATGCTTCAGAAATGTGGAAAATGGTCCGTTTTCAAATGTTTTATTTTTGAACGTCAGTTCACATTTGTAGGTGGATCATCAGTGTTAGAGCTAAAATTAGCATGTTTAAAGTGATTTTCATGCTTCCAGGGGCTCGGGAAGTTAATTAAATACCATTTGGAGGCATTTAATGTTCGAGCAAAAACGGCTGATTTTCGACAAAAGAGATAACACCCCCCATTACGTCATGCTTCAGAAATGTGGAAAATGGTCCGTTTTCAAATGTTTTATTTTTGAACGTCAGTTCACATTTGTAGGTGGATCATCAGTGTTAGAGCTAAAATTAGCATGTTTAAAGTGATTTTCATGCTTCCAGGGGCCCAAAACACAAGATTTATGGAATGGTTAAAAGTGCATGAAAATGGCCAATTTACTCACTCTGAGTTCTCAAAAAGGGTTTCTTCACCCCGGGAAGTTAATTAAATACCATTTGGAGGCATTTAATGTTCGAGCAAAAACGGCTGATTTTCGACAAAAGAGATAACACCCCCCCATTACGTCATGCTTCAGAAATGTGGAAAATGGTCCGTTTTCAAATGTTTTATTTTTGAACGTCAGTTCACATTTGTAGGTGGATCATCAGTGTTAGAGCTAAAATTAGCATGTTTAAAGTGATTTTCATGCTTCCAGGGGCTCGGGAAGTTAATTAAATGCCATTTGGAGGCATTTAATGTTCGAGCAAAAACGGCTGATTTTCGACAAAAGAGATAACACCCCCCCATTACGTCATGCTTCAGAAATGTGGAAAATGGTCCGTTTTCAAATGTTTTATTTTTGAACGTCAGTTCACATTTGTAGGTGGATCATCAGTGTTAGAGCTAAAATTAGCATGTTTAAAGTGATTTTCATGCTTCCAGGGGCCCAAAACACAAGATTTATGGAATGGTTAAAAGTGCATGAAAATGGCCAATTTACTCACTCTGAGTTCTCAAAAAGGGTTTCTTCACCCCGGGAAGTTAATTAAATACCATTTGGAGGCATTTAATGTTCGAGCAAAAACGGCTGATTTTCGACAAAAGAGATAACACCCCCCCATTACGTCATGCTTCAGAAATGTAGAAAATGGTCCGTTTTCAAATGTTTTATTTTTGAACGTCAGTTCACATTTGTAGGTGGATCATCAGTGTTAGAGCTAAAATTAGCATGTTTAAAGTGATTTTCATGCTTCCAGGGGCCCAAAACACAAGATTTATGGAATGGTTAAAAGTGCATGAAAATGGCCAATTTACTCACTCTGAGTTCTCAAAAAGGGTTTCTTCACCCCGGGAAGTTAATTAAATACCATTTGGAGGCATTTAATGTTCGAGCAAAAACGGCTGATTTTCGACAAAAGAGATAACACCCCCCCATTACGTCATGCTTCAGAAATGTGGAAAATGGTCCGTTTTCAAATGTTTTATTTTTGAACGTCAGTTCACATTTGTAGGTGGATCATCAGTGTTAGAGCTAAAATTAGCATGTTTAAAGTGATTTTCATGCTTCCAGGGGCTCGGGAAGTTAATTAAATACCATTTGGAGGCATTTAATGTTCGAGCAAAAACGGCTGATTTTCGACAAAAGAGATAACACCCCCCCATTACGTCATGCTTCAGAAATGTGGAAAATGGTCCGTTTTCAAATGTTTTATTTTTGAACGTCAGTTCACATTTGTAGGTGGATCATCAGTGTTAGAGCTAAAATTAGCATGTTTAAAGTGATTTTCATGCTTCCAGGGGCCCAAAACACAAGATTTATGGAATGGTTAAAAGTGCATGAAAATGGCCAATTTACTCACTCTGAGTTCTCAAAAAGGGTTTCTTCACCCCGGGAAGTTAATTAAATACCATTTGGAGGCATTTAATGTTCGAGCAAAAACAGCTGATTTTCGACAAAAGAGATAACACCCCCCCATTACGTCATGCTTCAGAAATGTGGAAAATGGTCCGTTTTCAAATGTTTTATTTTTGAACGTCAGTTCACATTTGTAGGTGGATCATCAGTGTTAGAGCTAAAATTAGCATGTTTAAAGTGATTTTCATGCTTCCAGGGGCTCGGGAAGTTAATTAAATACCATTTGGAGGCATTTAATGTTCGAGCAAAAGCGGCTGATTTTCGACAAAAGAGATAACACCCCCCATTACGTAATGCTTCAGAAATGTGGAAAATGGTCAGTTTTCAAATGTTTTATTTTTGAACGTCAGTTCACATTTGTAGGTGGATCATCAGTGTTAGAGCTAAAATTAGCATGTTTAAAGTGATTTTCATGCTTCCAGGGGCTCGGGAAGTGAAATAAATACCATTTGGAGGCATTTAATGTTCGAGCAAAAACGGCTGATTTTCGACAAAAGAGATAACACCCCCCCATTACGTCATGCTTCAGAAATGTGGAAAATGGTCCGTTTTCAAATGTTTTATTTTTGAACGTCAGTTCACATTTGTAGGTGGATCATCAGTGTTAGAGCTAAAATTAGCATGTTTAAATTGATTTTTATGCTTCCAGGGGCTCGGGAAGTGAAATAAATACCATTTGGAGGCATTTAATGTTCGAGCAAAAACGGCTGATTTTCGACAAAAGAGATAACACCCCCCCATTACGTCATGCTTCAGAAATGTGGAAAATGGTCCGTTTTCAAATGTTTTATTTTTGAACGTCAGTTCACATTTGTAGGTGGATCATCAGTTTTAGAGCTAAAATTAGCATGTTTAAAGTGATTTTCATGCTTCCAGGGGCCCAAAACACAAGATTTATGGAATGGTTAAAAGTGCATGAAAATGGCCAATTTACTCACTCTGAGTTCTCAAAAAGGGTTTCTTCACCCCGGGAAGTTAATTAAATACCATTTGGAGGCATTTAATGTTCGAGCAAAAACGGCTGATTTTCGACAAAAGAGATAACACCCCCCCATTACGTCATGCTTCAGAAATGTGGAAAATGGTCCGTTTTCAAATGTTTTATTTTTGCACGTCAGTTCACATTTGTAGGTGGATCATCAGTGTTAGAGCTAAAATTAGCAAGTTTAAAGTGATTTTCATGCTTCCAGGGGCTCGGGAAGTTAATTAAATACCATTTGGAGGCATTTAATGTTCGAGCAAAAACGGCTGATTTTCGACAAAAGAGATAACACCCCCCATTACGTAATGCTTCAGAAATGTGGAAAATGGTCCGTTTTCAAATGTTTTATTTTTGAACATCAGTTCACATTTGTAGGTGGATCATCAGTGTTAGAGCTAAAATTAGCATGTTTAAAGTGATTTTCATGCTTCCAGGGGCCCAAAACACAAGATTTATGGAATGGTTAAAAGTGCATGAAAATGGCCAATTTACTCACTCTGAGTTCTCAAAAAGGGTTTCTTCACCCCGGGAAGTTAATTAAATACCATTTGGAGGCATTTAATGTTCGAGCAAAACCGGCTGATTTTCGACAAAAGAGATAACACCCCCCCATTACGTCATGCTTCAGAAATGTGGGAAATGGTCCGTTTTCAAATGTTTTATTTTTGAACGTCAGTTCACATTTGTAGGTGGATCATCAGTGTTAGAGCTAAAATTAGCATGTTTAAAGTGATTTTCATGCTTCCAGGGGCTCGGGAAGTTAATTAAATACCATTTGGAGGCATTTAATGTTCGAGCAAAAACGGCTGATTTTCGACAAAAGAGATTACACCCCCCCATTACGTCATGCTTCAGAAATGTGGAAAATGGTCCGTTTTCAAATGTTTTATTTTTGAACGTCAGTTCACATTTGTAGGTGGATCATCAGTGTTAGAGCTAAAATTAGCATGTTTAAAGTGATTTTCATGCTTCCAGGGGCTCGGGAAGTGAAATAAATACCATTTGGAGGCATTTAATGTTCGAGCAAAAACGGCTGATTTTCGACAAAAGAGATAACACCCCCCCATTACGTCATGCTTCAGAAATGTGGAAAATGGTCCGTTTTCAAATGTTTTATTTTTGAACGTCAGTTCACATTTGTAGGTGGATCATCAGTGTTAGAGCTAAAATTAGCATGTTTAAAGTGATTTTCATGCTTCCAGGGGCTCGGGAAGTTAATTAAATACCATTTGGAGGCATTTAATGTTCGAGCAAAAACGGCTGATTTTCGACAAAAGAGATAACACCCCCCATTACGTCATGCTTCAGAAATGTGGAAAATGGTCCGTTTTCAAATGTTTTATTTTTGAACGTCAGTTCACATTTGTAGGTGGATCATCAGTGTTAGAGCTAAAATTAGCATGTTTAAAGTGATTTTCATGCTTCCAGGGGCCCAAAACACAAGATTTATGGAATGGTTAAAAGTGCATGAAAATGGCCAATTTACTCACTCTGAGTTCTCAAAAAGGGTTTCTTCACCCCGGGAAGTTAATTAAATACCATTTGGAGGCATTTAATGTTCGAGCAAAAACGGCTGATTTTCGACAAAAGAGATAACACCCCCCCATTACGTCATGCTTCAGAAATGTGGAAAATGGTCCGTTTTCAAATGTTTTATTTTTGAACGTCAGTTCACATTTGTAGGTGGATCATCAGTGTTAGAGCTAAAATTAGCATGTTTAAAGTGATTTTCATGCTTCCAGGGGCTCGGGAAGTTAATTAAATGCCATTTGGAGGCATTTAATGTTCGAGCAAAAACGGCTGATTTTCGACAAAAGAGATAACACCCCCCCATTACGTCATGCTTCAGAAATGTGGAAAATGGTCCGTTTTCAAATGTTTTATTTTTGAACGTCAGTTCACATTTGTAGGTGGATCATCAGTGTTAGAGCTAAAATTAGCATGTTTAAAGTGATTTTCATGCTTCCAGGGGCCCAAAACACAAGATTTATGGAATGGTTAAAAGTGCATGAAAATGGCCAATTTACTCACTCTGAGTTCTCAAAAAGGGTTTCTTCACCCCGGGAAGTTAATTAAATACCATTTGGAGGCATTTAATGTTCGAGCAAAAACGGCTGATTTTCGACAAAAGAGATAACACCCCCCCATTACGTCATGCTTCAGAAATGTAGAAAATGGTCCGTTTTCAAATGTTTTATTTTTGAACGTCAGTTCACATTTGTAGGTGGATCATCAGTGTTAGAGCTAAAATTAGCATGTTTAAAGTGATTTTCATGCTTCCAGGGGCCCAAAACACAAGATTTATGGAATGGTTAAAAGTGCATGAAAATGGCCAATTTACTCACTCTGAGTTCTCAAAAAGGGTTTCTTCACCCCGGGAAGTTAATTAAATACCATTTGGAGGCATTTAATGTTCGAGCAAAAACGGCTGATTTTCGACAAAAGAGATAACACCCCCCCATTACGTCATGCTTCAGAAATGTGGGAAATGGTCCGTTTTCAAATGTTTTATTTTTGAACGTCAGTTCACATTTGTAGGTGGATCATCAGTGTTAGAGCTAAAATTAGCATGTTTAAAGTGATTTTCATGCTTCCAGGGGCTCGGGAAGTTAATTAAATACCATTTGGAGGCATTTAATGTTCGAGCAAAAACGGCTGATTTTCGACAAAAGAGATTACACCCCCCCATTACGTCATGCTTCAGAAATGTGGAAAATGGTCCGTTTTCAAATGTTTTATTTTTGAACGTCAGTTCACATTTGTAGGTGGATCATCAGTGTTAGAGCTAAAATTAGCATGTTTAAAGTGATTTTCATGCTTCCAGGGGCTCGGGAAGTGAAATAAATACCATTTGGAGGCATTTAATGTTCGAGCAAAAACGGCTGATTTTCGACAAAAGAGATAACACCCCCCCATTACGTCATGCTTCAGAAATGTGGAAAATGGTCCGTTTTCAAATGTTTTATTTTTGAACGTCAGTTCACATTTGTAGGTGGATCATCAGTGTTAGAGCTAAAATTAGCATGTTTAAAGTGATTTTCATGCTTCCAGGGGCTCGGGAAGTTAATTAAATACCATTTGGAGGCATTTAATGTTCGAGCAAAAACGGCTGATTTTCGACAAAAGAGATAACACCCCCCATTACGTCATGCTTCAGAAATGTGGAAAATGGTCCGTTTTCAAATGTTTTATTTTTGAACGTCAGTTCACATTTGTAGGTGGATCATCAGTGTTAGAGCTAAAATTAGCATGTTTAAAGTGATTTTCATGCTTCCAGGGGCCCAAAACACAAGATTTATGGAATGGTTAAAAGTGCATGAAAATGGCCAATTTACTCACTCTGAGTTCTCAAAAAGGGTTTCTTCACCCCGGGAAGTTAATTAAATACCATTTGGAGGCATTTAATGTTCGAGCAAAAACGGCTGATTTTCGACAAAAGAGATAACACCCCCCCATTACGTCATGCTTCAGAAATGTGGAAAATGGTCCGTTTTCAAATGTTTTATTTTTGAACGTCAGTTCACATTTGTAGGTGGATCATCAGTGTTAGAGCTAAAATTAGCATGTTTAAAGTGATTTTCATGCTTCCAGGGGCTCGGGAAGTTAATTAAATGCCATTTGGAGGCATTTAATGTTCGAGCAAAAACGGCTGATTTTCGACAAAAGAGATAACACCCCCCCATTACGTCATGCTTCAGAAATGTGGAAAATGGTCCGTTTTCAAATGTTTTATTTTGGAACGTCAGTTCACATTTGTAGGTGGATCATCAGTGTTAGAGCTAAAATTAGCATGTTTAAAGTGATTTTCATGCTTCCAGGGGCCCAAAACACAAGATTTATGGAATGGTTAAAAGTGCATGAAAATGGCCAATTTACTCACTCTGAGTTCTCAAAAAGGGTTTCTTCACCCCGGGAAGTTAATTAAATACCATTTGGAGGCATTTAATGTTCGAGCAAAAACGGCTGATTTTCGACAAAAGAGATAACACCCCCCCATTACGTCATGCTTCAGAAATGTAGAAAATGGTCCGTTTTCAAATGTTTTATTTTTGAACGTCAGTTCACATTTGTAGGTGGATCATCAGTGTTAGAGCTAAAATTAGCATGTTTAAAGTGATTTTCATGCTTCCAGGGGCCCAAAACACAAGATTTATGGAATGGTTAAAAGTGCATGAAAATGGCCAATTTACTCACTCTGAGTTCTCAAAAAGGGTTTCTTCACCCCGGGAAGTTAATTAAATACCATTTGGAGGCATTTAATGTTCGAGCAAAAACGGCTGATTTTCGACAAAAGAGATAACACCCCCCCATTACGTCATGCTTCAGAAATGTGGGAAATGGTCCGTTTTCAAATGTTTTATTTTTGAACGTCAGTTCACATTTGTAGGTGGATCATCAGTGTTAGAGCTAAAATTAGCATGTTTAAAGTGATTTTCATGCTTCCAGGGGCTCGGGAAGTTAATTAAATACCATTTGGAGGCATTTAATGTTCGAGCAAAAACGGCTGATTTTCGACAAAAGAGATTACACCCCCCCATTACGTCATGCTTCAGAAATGTGGAAAATGGTCCGTTTTCAAATGTTTTATTTTTGAACGTCAGTTCACATTTGTAGGTGGATCATCAGTGTTAGAGCTAAAATTAGCATGTTTAAAGTGATTTTCATGCTTCCAGGGGCTCGGGAAGTGAAATAAATACCATTTGGAGGCATTTAATGTTCGAGCAAAAACGGCTGAT
Source organism: Lissotriton vulgaris (assembly GCF_964263255.1). Taxonomy (NCBI): domain Eukaryota; kingdom Metazoa; phylum Chordata; class Amphibia; order Caudata; family Salamandridae; genus Lissotriton; species Lissotriton vulgaris. Next base: position 55,367 of record NW_028248765.1, read on the forward strand.
TTTCGACAAAAGAGATAACACCCCCCCATTACGTCATGCTTCAGAAATGTGGAAAATGGTCCGTTTTCAAATGTTTTATTTTTGAACGTCAGTTCACATTTGTAGGTGGATCATCAGTGTTAGAGCTAAAATTAGCATGTTTAAAGTGATTTTCATGCTTCCAGGGGCTCGGGAAGTTAATTAAATACCATTTGGAGGCATTTAATGTTCGAGCAAAAACGGCTGATTTTCGACAAAAGAGATAACACCCCCCATTACGTCATGCTTCAGAAATGTGGAAAATGGTCCGTTTTCAAATGTTTTATTTTTGAACGTCAGTTCACATTTGTAGGTGGATCATCAGTGTTAGAGCTAAAATTAGCATGTTTAAAGTGATTTTCATGCTTCCAGGGGCCCAAAACACAAGATTTATGGAATGGTTAAAAGTGCATGAAAATGGCCAATTTACTCACTCTGAGTTCTCAAAAAGGGTTTCTTCACCCCGGGAAGTTAATTAAATACCATTTGGAGGCATTTAATGTTCGAGCAAAAACGGCTGATTTTCGACAAAAGAGATAACACCCCCCCATTACGTCATGCTTCAGAAATGTGGAAAATGGTCCGTTTTCAAATGTTTTATTTTTGAACGTCAGTTCACATTTGTAGGTGGATCATCAGTGTTAGAGCTAAAATTAGCATGTTTAAAGTGATTTTCATGCTTCCAGGGGCTCGGGAAGTTAATTAAATGCCATTTGGAGGCATTTAATGTTCGAGCAAAAACGGCTGATTTTCGACAAAAGAGATAACACCCCCCCATTACGTCATGCTTCAGAAATGTGGAAAATGGTCCGTTTTCAAATGTTTTATTTTTGAACGTCAGTTCACATTTGTAGGTGGATCATCAGTGTTAGAGCTAAAATTAGCATGTTTAAAGTGATTTTCATGCTTCCAGGGGCCCAAAACACAAGATTTATGGAATGGTTAAAAGTGCATGAAAATGGCCAATTTACTCACTCTGAGTTCTCAAAAAGGGTTTCTTCACCCCGGGAAGTTAATTAAATACCATTTGGAGGCATTTAATGTTCGAGCAAAAACGGCTGATTTTCGACAAAAGAGATAACACCCCCCCATTACGTCATGCTTCAGAAATGTAGAAAATGGTCCGTTTTCAAATGTTTTATTTTTGAACGTCAGTTCACATTTGTAGGTGGATCATCAGTGTTAGAGCTAAAATTAGCATGTTTAAAGTGATTTTCATGCTTCCAGGGGCCCAAAACACAAGATTTATGGAATGGTTAAAAGTGCATGAAAATGGCCAATTTACTCACTCTGAGTTCTCAAAAAGGGTTTCTTCACCCCGGGAAGTTAATTAAATACCATTTGGAGGCATTTAATGTTCGAGCAAAAACGGCTGATTTTCGACAAAAGAGATAACACCCCCCCATTACGTCATGCTTCAGAAATGTGGAAAATGGTCCGTTTTCAAATGTTTTATTTTTGAACGTCAGTTCACATTTGTAGGTGGATCATCAGTGTTAGAGCTAAAATTAGCATGTTTAAAGTGATTTTCATGCTTCCAGGGGCTCGGGAAGTTAATTAAATACCATTTGGAGGCATTTAATGTTCGAGCAAAAACGGCTGATTTTCGACAAAAGAGATAACACCCCCCCATTACGTCATGCTTCAGAAATGTGGAAAATGGTCCGTTTTCAAATGTTTTATTTTTGAACGTCAGTTCACATTTGTAGGTGGATCATCAGTGTTAGAGCTAAAATTAGCATGTTTAAAGTGATTTTCATGCTTCCAGGGGCCCAAAACACAAGATTTATGGAATGGTTAAAAGTGCATGAAAATGGCCAATTTACTCACTCTGAGTTCTCAAAAAGGGTTTCTTCACCCCGGGAAGTTAATTAAATACCATTTGGAGGCATTTAATGTTCGAGCAAAAACAGCTGATTTTCGACAAAAGAGATAACACCCCCCCATTACGTCATGCTTCAGAAATGTGGAAAATGGTCCGTTTTCAAATGTTTTATTTTTGAACGTCAGTTCACATTTGTAGGTGGATCATCAGTGTTAGAGCTAAAATTAGCATGTTTAAAGTGATTTTCATGCTTCCAGGGGCTCGGGAAGTTAATTAAATACCATTTGGAGGCATTTAATGTTCGAGCAAAAGCGGCTGATTTTCGACAAAAGAGATAACACCCCCCATTACGTAATGCTTCAGAAATGTGGAAAATGGTCAGTTTTCAAATGTTTTATTTTTGAACGTCAGTTCACATTTGTAGGTGGATCATCAGTGTTAGAGCTAAAATTAGCATGTTTAAAGTGATTTTCATGCTTCCAGGGGCCCAAAACACAAGATTTATGGAATGGTTAAAAGTGCATGAAAATGGCCAATTTACTCACTCTGAGTTCTCAAAAAGGGTTTCTTCACCCCGGGAAGTTAATTAAATACCATTTGGAGGCATTTAATGTTCGAGCAAAAACGGCTGATTTTCGACAAAAGAGATAACACCCCCCCATTACGTCATGCTTCAGAAATGTGGAAAATGGTCCATTTTCAAATGTTTTATTTTTGAACGTCAGTTCACATTTGTAGGTGGATCATCAGTGTTAGAGCTAAAATTAGCATGTTTAAAGTGATTTTCATGCTTCCAGGGGCTCGGGAAGTGAAATAAATACCATTTGGAGGCATTTAATGTTCGAGCAAAAACGGCTGATTTTCGACAAAAGAGATAACACCCCCCCCCATTACGTCATGCTTCAGAAATGTGGAAAATGGTCCGTTTTCAAATGTTTTATTTTTGAACGTCAGTTCACATTTGTAGGTGGATCATCAGTGTTAGAGCTAAAATTAGCATGTTTAAAGTGATTTTTATGCTTCCAGGGGCTCGGGAAGTGAAATAAATACCATTTGGAGGCATTTAATGTTCGAGCAAAAACGGCTGATTTTCGACAAAAGAGATAACACCCCCCCATTACGTCATGCTTCAGAAATGTGGAAAATGGTCCGTTTTCAAATGTTTTATTTTTGAACGTCAGTTCACATTTGTAGGTGGATCATCAGTGTTAGAGCTAAAATTAGCATGTTTAAAGTGATTTTCATGCTTCCAGGGGCCCAAAACACAAGATTTATGGAATGGTTAAAAGTGCATGAAAATGGCCAATTTACTCACTCTGAGTTCTCAAAAAGGGTTTCTTCACCCCGGGAAGTTAATTAAATACCATTTGGAGGCATTTAATGTTCGAGCAAAAACGGCTGATTTTCGACAAAAGAGATAACACCCCCCCATTACGTCATGCTTCAGAAATGTGGAAAATGGTCCGTTTTCAAATGTTTTATTTTTGAACGTCAGTTCACATTTGTAGGTGGATCATCAGTGTTAGAGCTAAAATTAGCATGTTTAAAGTGATTTTCATGCTTCCAGGGGCTCGGGAAGTTAATTAAATACCATTTGGAGGCATTTAATGTTCGAGCAAAAACGGCTGATTTTCGACAAAAGAGATAACACCCCCCCATTACGTCATGCTTCAGAAATGTGGAAAATGGTCCGTTTTCAAATGTTTTATTTCTGAACGTCAGTTCACATTTGTAGGTGGATCATCAGTGTTAGAGCTAAAATTAGCATGTTTAAAGTGATTTTCATGCTTCCAGGGGCCCAAAACACAAGATTTATGGAATGGTTAAAAGTGCATGAAAATGGCCAATTTACTCACTCTGAGTTCTCAAAAAGGGTTTCTTCACCCCGGGAAGTTAATTAAATACCATTTGGAGGCATTTAATGTTCGAGCAAAAACGGCTGATTTTCGACAAAAGAGATAACACCCCCCCATTACGTCATGCTTCAGAAATGTGGAAAATGGTCCGTTTTCAAATGTTTTATTTTTGAACGTCAGTTCACATTTGTAGGTGGATCATCAGTGTTAGAGCTAAAATTAGCATGTTTAAAGTGATTTTCATGCTTCCAGGGGCTCGGGAAGTTAATTAAATACCATTTGGAGGCATTTAATGTTCGAGCAAAAACGGCTGATTTTCGACAAAAGAGATAACACCCCCCCATTACGTCATGCTTCAGAAATGTGGAAAATGGTCCGTTTTCAAATGTTTTATTTTTGAACGTCAGTTCACATTTGTAGGTGGATCATCAGTGTTAGAGCTAAAATTAGCATGTTTAAAGTGATTTTCATGCTTCCAGGGGCTCGGGAAGTGAAATAAATACCATTTGGAGGCATTTAATGTTCGAGCAAAAACGGCTGATTTTCGACAAAAGAGATAACACCCCCCCATTACGTCATGCTTCAGAAATGTGGAAAATGGTCCGTTTTCAAATGTTTTATTTTTGAACGTCAGTTCACATTTGTAGGTGGATCATCAGTGTTAGAGCTAAAATTAGCATGTTTAAAGTGATTTTTATGCTTCCAGGGGCTCGGGAAGTGAAATAAATACCATTTGGAGGCATTTAATGTTCGAGCAAAAACGGCTGATTTTCGACAAAAGAGATAACACCCCCCCATTACGTCATGCTTCAGAAATGTGGAAAATGGTCCGTTTTCAAATGTTTTATTTTTGAACGTCAGTTCACATTTGTAGGTGGATCATCAGTGTTAGAGCTAAAATTAGCATGTTTAAAGTGATTTTCATGCTTCCAGGGGCCCAAAACACAAGATTTATGGAATGGTTAAAAGTGCATGAAAATGGCCAATTTACTCACTCTGAGTTCTCAAAAAGGGTTTCTTCACCCCGGGAAGTTAATTAAATACCATTTGGAGGCATTTAATGTTCGAGCAAAAACGGCTGATTTTCGACAAAAGAGATAACACCCCCCCATTACGTCATGCTTCAGAAATGTGGAAAATGGTCCGTTTTCAAATGTTTTATTTTTGAACGTCAGTTCACATTTGTAGGTGGATCATCAGTGTTAGAGCTAAAATTAGCATGTTTAAAGTGATTTTCATGCTTCCAGGGGCTCGGGAAGTTAATTAAATACCATTTGGAGGCATTTAATGTTCGAGCAAAAACGGCTGATTTTCGACAAAAGAGATAACACCCCCCCATTACGTCATGCTTCAGAAATGTGGAAAATGGTCCGTTTTCAAATGTTTTATTTTTGAACGTCAGTTCACATTTGTAGGTGGATCATCAGTGTTAGAGCTAAAATTAGCATGTTTAAAGTGATTTTCATGCTTCCAGGGGCCCAAAACACAAGATTTATGGAATGGTTAAAAGTGCATGAAAATGGCCAATTTACTCACTCTGAGTTCTCAAAAAGGGTTTCTTCACCCCGGGAAGTTAATTAAATACCATTTGGAGGCATTTAATGTTCGAGCAAAAACGGCTGATTTTCGACAAAAGAGATAACACCCCCCATTACGTCATGCTTCAGAAATGTGGAAAATGGTCCGTTTTCAAATGTTTTATTTTTGAACGTCAGTTCACATTTGTAGGTGGATCATCAGTGTTAGAGCTAAAATTAGCATGTTTAAAGTGATTTTCATGCTTCCAGGGGCTCGGGAAGTGAAATAAATACCATTTGGAGGCATTTAATGTTCGAGCAAAAACGGCTGATTTTCGACAAAAGAGATAACACCCCCCCATTACGTCATGCTTCAGAAATGTGGAAAATGGTCCGTTTTCAAATGTTTTATTTTTGAACGTCAGTTCACATTTGTAGGTGGATCATCAGTGTTAGAGCTAAAATTAGCATGTTTAAATTGATTTTTATGCTTCCAGGGGCTCGGGAAGTGAAATAAATACCATTTGGAGGCATTTAATGTTCGAGCAAAAACGGCTGATTTTCGACAAAAGAGATAACACCCCCCCATTACGTCATGCTTCAGAAATGTGGAAAATGGTCCGTTTTCAAATGTTTTATTTTTGAACGTCAGTTCACATTTGTAGGTGGATCATCAGTTTTAGAGCTAAAATTAGCATGTTTAAAGTGATTTTCATGCTTCCAGGGGCCCAAAACACAAGATTTATGGAATGGTTAAAAGTGCATGAAAATGGCCAATTTACTCACTCTGAGTTCTCAAAAAGGGTTTCTTCACCCCGGGAAGTTAATTAAATACCATTTGGAGGCATTTAATGTTCGAGCAAAAACGGCTGATTTTCGACAAAAGAGATAACACCCCCCCATTACGTCATGCTTCAGAAATGTGGAAAATGGTCCGTTTTCAAATGTTTTATTTTTGAACGTCAGTTCACATTTGTAGGTGGATCATCAGTGTTAGAGCTAAAATTAGCATGTTTAAAGTGATTTTCATGCTTCCAGGGGCTCGGGAAGTTAATTAAATACCATTTGGAGGCATTTAATGTTCGAGCAAAAACGGCTGATTTTCGACAAAAGAGATAACACCCCCCATTACGTAATGCTTCAGAAATGTGGAAAATGGTCCGTTTTCAAATGTTTTATTTTTGAACATCAGTTCACATTTGTAGGTGGATCATCAGTGTTAGAGCTAAAATTAGCATGTTTAAAGTGATTTTCATGCTTCCAGGGGCCCAAAACACAAGATTTATGGAATGGTTAAAAGTGCATGAAAATGGCCAATTTACTCACTCTGAGTTCTCAAAAAGGGTTTCTTCACCCCGGGAAGTTAATTAAATACCATTTGGAGGCATTTAATGTTCGAGCAAAACCGGCTGATTTTCGACAAAAGAGATAACACCCCCCATTACGTCATGCTTCAGAAATGTGGAAAATGGTCCGTTTTCAAATGTTTTATTTTTGAACGTCAGTTCACATTTGTAGGTGGATCATCAGTGTTAGAGCTAAAATTAGCATGTTTAAAGTGATTTTCATGCTTCCAGGGGCTCGGGAAGTTAATTAAATACCATTTGGAGGCATTTAATGTTCGAGCAAAAACGGCTGATTTTCGACAAAAGAGATTACACCCCCCCATTACGTCATGCTTCAGAAATGTGGAAAATGGTCCGTTTTCAAATGTTTTATTTTTGAACGTCAGTTCACATTTGTAGGTGGATCATCAGTGTTAGAGCTAAAATTAGCATGTTTAAAGTGATTTTCATGCTTCCAGGGGCTCGGGAAGTGAAATAAATACCATTTGGAGGCATTTAATGTTCGAGCAAAAACGGCTGATTTTCGACAAAAGAGATAACACCCCCCCATTACGTCATGCTTCAGAAATGTGGAAAATGGTCCGTTTTCAAATGTTTTATTTTTGAACGTCAGTTCACATTTGTAGGTGGATCATCAGTGTTAGAGCTAAAATTAGCATGTTTAAAGTGATTTTCATGCTTCCAGGGGCTCGGGAAGTTAATTAAATACCATTTGGAGGCATTTAATGTTCGAGCAAAAACGGCTGATTTTCGACAAAAGAGATAACACCCCCCATTACGTCATGCTTCAGAAATGTGGAAAATGGTCCGTTTTCAAATGTTTTATTTTTGAACGTCAGTTCACATTTGTAGGTGGATCATCAGTGTTAGAGCTAAAATTAGCATGTTTAAAGTGATTTTCATGCTTCCAGGGGCCCAAAACACAAGATTTATGGAATGGTTAAAAGTGCATGAAAATGGCCAATTTACTCACTCTGAGTTCTCAAAAAGGGTTTCTTCACCCCGGGAAGTTAATTAAATACCATTTGGAGGCATTTAATGTTCGAGCAAAAACGGCTGATTTTCGACAAAAGAGATAACACCCCCCCATTACGTCATGCTTCAGAAATGTGGAAAATGGTCCGTTTTCAAATGTTTTATTTTTGAACGTCAGTTCACATTTGTAGGTGGATCATCAGTGTTAGAGCTAAAATTAGCATGTTTAAAGTGATTTTCATGCTTCCAGGGGCCCAAAACACAAGATTTATGGAATGGTTAAAAGTGCATGAAAATGGACAATTTACTCACTCTGAGTTCTCAAAAAGGGTTTCTTCACCCCGGGAAGTTAATTAAATACCATTTGGAGGCATTTAATGTTCGAGCAAAAACGGCTGATTTTCGACAAAAGAGATAACACCCCCCCCATTACGTCATGCTTCAGAAATGTAGAAAATGGTCCGTTTTCAAATGTTTTATTTTTGAACGTCAGTTCACATTTGTAGGTGGATCATCAGTGTTAGAGCTAAAATTAGCATGTTTAAAGTGATTTTCATGCTTCCAGGGGCCCAAAACACAAGATTTATGGAATGGTTAAAAGTGCATGAAAATGGCCAATTTACTCACTCTGAGTTCTCAAAAAGGGTTTCTTCACCCCGGGAAGTTAATTAAATACCATTTGGAGGCATTTAATGTTCGAGCAAAAACGGCTGATTTTCGACAAAAGAGATAACACCCCCCCATTACGTCATGCTTCAGAAATGTGGAAAATGGTCCGTTTTCAAATGTTTTATTTTTGAACGTCAGTTCACATTTGTAGGTGGATCATCAGTGTTAGAGCTAAAATTAGCATGTTTAAAGTGATTTTCATGCTTCCAGGGGCTCGGGAAGTTAATTAAATACCATTTGGAGGCATTTAATGTTCGAGCAAAAACGGCTGATTTTCGACAAAAGAGATAACACCCCCCCATTACGTCATGCTTCAGAAATGTGGAAAATGGTCCGTTTTCAAATGTTTTATTTTTGAACGTCAGTTCACATTTGTAGGTGGATCATCAGTGTTAGAGCTAAAATTAGCATGTTTAAAGTGATTTTCATGCTTCCAGGGGCCCAAAACACAAGATTTATGGAATGGTTAAAAGTGCATGAAAATGGCCAATTTACTCACTCTGAGTTCTCAAAAAGGGTTTCTTCACCCCGGGAAGTTAATTAAATACCATTTGGAGGCATTTAATGTTCGAGCAAAAACGGCTGATTTTCGACAAAAGAGATAACACCCCCCCATTACGTCATGCTTCAGAAATGTGGAAAATGGTCCGTTTTCAAATGTTTTATTTTTGAACGTCAGTTCACATTTGTAGGTGGATCATCAGTGTTAGAGCTAAAATTAGCATGTTTAAAGTGATTTTCATGCTTCCAGGGGCTCGGGAAGTTAATTAAATACCATTTGGAGGCATTTAATGTTCGAGCAAAAGCGGCTGATTTTCGACAAAAGAGATAACACCCCCCATTACGTAATGCTTCAGAAATGTGGAAAATGGTCAGTTTTCAAATGTTTTATTTTTGAACGTCAGTTCACATTTGTAGGTGGATCATCAGTGTTAGAGCTAAAATTAGCATGTTTAAAGTGATTTTCATGCTTCCAGGGGCCCAAAACACAAGATTTATGGAATGGTTAAAAGTGCATGAAAATGGCCAATTTACTCACTCTGAGTTCTCAAAAAGGGTTTCTTCACCCCGGGAAGTTAATTAAATACCATTTGGAGGCATTTAATGTTCGAGCAAAAACGGCTGATTTTCGACAAAAGAGATAACACCCCCCCATTACGTCATGCTTCAGAAATGTGGAAAATGGTCCGTTTTCAAATGTTTTATTTTTGAACGTCAGTTCACATTTGTAGGTGGATCATCAGTGTTAGAGCTAAAATTAGCATGTTTAAAGTGATTTTCATGCTTCCAGGGGCTCGGGAAGTTAATTAAATACCATTTGGAGGCATTTAATGTTCGAGCAAAAACGGCTGATTTTCGACAGAAGAGATAACACCCCCCCATTACGTCATGCTTCAGAAATGTGGAAAATGGTCCGTTTTCAAATGTTTTATTTTTGAACGTCAGTTCACATTTGTAGGTGGATCATCAGTGTTAGAGCTAAAATTAGCATGTTTAAAGTGATTTTCATGCTTCCAGGGGCTCGGGAAGTGAAATAAATACCATTTGGAGGCCTTTAATGTTCGAGCAAAAACGGCTGATTTTCGACAAAAGAGATAACACCCCCCCCCATTACGTCATGCTTCAGAAATGTGGAAAATGGTCCGTTTTCAAATGTTTTATTTTTGAACGTCAGTTCACATTTGTAGGTGGATCATCAGTGTTAGAGCTAAAATTAGCATGTTTAAAGTGATTTTTATGCTTCCAGGGGCTCGGGAAGTGAAATAAATACCATTTGGAGGAATTTAATGTTCGAGCAAAAACGGCTGATTTTCGACAAAAGAGATAACACCCCCCCATTACGTCATGCTTCAGAAATGTGGAAAATGGTCCGTTTTCAAATGTTTTATTTTTGAACGTCAGTTCACATTTGTAGGTGGATCATCAGTGTTAGAGCTAAAATTAGCATGTTTAAAGTGATTTTCATGCTTCCAGGGGCCCAAAACACAAGATTTATGGAATGGTTAAAAGTGCATGAAAATGGCCAATTTACTCACTCTGAGTTCTCAAAAAGGGTTTCTTCACCCCGGGAAGTTAATTAAATACCATTTGTAGGCATTTAATGTTCGAGCAAAAACGGCTGATTTTCGACAAAAGAGATAACACCCCCCCATTACGTCATGCTTCAGAAATGTAGAAAATGGTCCGTTTTCAAATGTTTTATTTTTGAACGTCAGTTCACATTTGTAGGTGGATCATCAGTGTTAGAGCTAAAATTAGCATGTTTAAAGTGATTTTCATGCTTCCAGGGGCTCGGGAAGTTAATTAAATACCATTTGGAGGCATTTAATGTTCGAGCAAAAACGGCTGATTTTCGACAAAAGAGATAACACCCCCCCATTACGTCATGCTTCAGAAATGTGGAAAATGGTCCGTTTTCAAATGTTTTATTTCTGAACGTCAGTTCACATTTGTAGGTGGATCATCAGTGTTAGAGCTAAAATTAGCATGTTTAAAGTGATTTTCATGCTTCCAGGGGCCCAAAACACAAGATTTATGGAATGGTTAAAAGTGCATGAAAATGGCCAATTTACTCACTCTGAGTTCTCAAAAAGGGTTTCTTCACCCCGGGAAGTTAATTAAATACCATTTGGAGGCATTTAATGTTCGAGCAAAAACGGCTGATTTTCGACAAAAGAGATAACACCCCCCCATTACGTCATGCTTCAGAAATGTGGAAAATGGTCCGTTTTCAAATGTTTTATTTTTGAACGTCAGTTCACATTTGTAGGTGGATCATCAGTGTTAGAGCTAAAATTAGCATGTTTAAAGTGATTTTCATGCTTCCAGGGGCTCGGGAAGTTAATTAAATACCATTTGGAGGCATTTAATGTTCGAGCAAAAACGGCTGATTTTCGACAAAAGAGATAACACCCCCCCATTACGTCATGCTTCAGAAATGTGGAAAATGGTCCGTTTTCAAATGTTTTATTTTTGAACGTCAGTTCACATTTGTAGGTGGATCATCAGTGTTAGAGCTAAAATTAGCATGTTTAAAGTGATTTTCATGCTTCCAGGGGCTCGGGAAGTGAAATAAATACCATTTGGAGGCATTTAATGTTCGAGCAAAAACGGCTGATTTTCGACAAAAGAGATAACACCCCCCCATTACGTCATGCTTCAGAAATGTGGAAAATGGTCCGTTTTCAAATGTTTTATTTTTGAACGTCAGTTCACATTTGTAGGTGGATCATCAGTGTTAGAGCTAAAATTAGCATGTTTAAAGTGATTTTTATGCTTCCAGGGGCTCGGGAAGTGAAATAAATACCATTTGGAGGCATTTAATGTTCGAGCAAAAACGGCTGATTTTCGACAAAAGAGATAACACCCCCCCATTACGTCATGCTTCAGAAATGTGGAAAATGGTCCGTTTTCAAATGTTTTATTTTTGAACGTCAGTTCACATTTGTAGGTGGATCATCAGTGTTAGAGCTAAAATTAGCATGTTTAAAGTGATTTTCATGCTTCCAGGGGCCCAAAACACAAGATTTATGGAATGGTTAAAAGTGCATGAAAATGGCCAATTTACTCACTCTGAGTTCTCAAAAAGGGTTTCTTCACCCCGGGAAGTTAATTAAATACCATTTGGAGGCATTTAATGTTCGAGCAAAAACGGCTGATTTTCGACAAAAGAGATAACACCCCCCCATTACGTCATGCTTCAGAAATGTAGAAAATGGTCCGTTTTCAAATGTTTTATTTTTGAACGTCAGTTCACATTTGTAGGTGGATCATCAGTGTTAGAGCTAAAATTAGCATGTTTAAAGTGATTTTCATGCTTCCAGGGGCTCGGGAAGTTAATTAAATACCATTTGGAGGCATTTAATGTTCGAGCAAAAACGGCTGATTTTCGACAAAAGAGATAACACCCCCCCATTACGTCATGCTTCAGAAATGTGGAAAATGGTCCGTTTTCAAATGTTTTATTTTTGAACGTCAGTTCACATTTGTAGGTGGATCATCAGTGTTAGAGCTAAAATTAGCATGTTTAAAGTGATTTTCATGCTTCCAGGGGCCCAAAACACAAGATTTATGGAATGGTTAAAAGTGCATGAAAATGGCCAATTTACTCACTCTGAGTTCTCAAAAAGGGTTTCTTCACCCCGGGAAGTTAATTAAATACCATTTGGAGGCATTTAATGTTCGAGCAAAAACGGCTGATTTTCGACAAAAGAGATAACACCCCCCCATTACGTCATGCTTCAGAAATGTGGAAAATGGTCCGTTTTCAAATGTTTTATTTTTGAACGTCAGTTCACATTTGTAGGTGGATCATCAGTGTTAGAGCTAAAATTAGCATGTTTAAAGTGATTTTCATGCTTCCAGGGGCCCAAAACACAAGATTTATGGAATGGTTAAAAGTGCATGAAAATGGCAAATTTACTCACTCTGAGTTCTCAAAAAGGGTTTCTTCACCCCGGGAAGTTAATTAAATACCATTTGGAGGCATTTAATGTTCGAGCAAAAACGGCTGATTTTCGACAAAAGAGATAACACCCCCCCCATTACGTCATGCTTCAGAAATGTGGAAAATGGTCCGTTTTCAAATGTTTTATTTTTGAACGTCAGTTCACATTTGTAGGTGGATCATCAGTGTTAGAGCTAAAATTAGCATGTTTAAAGTGATTTTCATGCTTCCAGGGGCTCGGGAAGTTAATTAAATACCATTTGGAGGCATTTAATGTTCGAGCAAAAACGGCTGATTTTCGACAAAAGAGATAACACCCCCCCATTACGTCATGCTTCAGAAATGTGGAAAATGGTCCGTTTTCAAATGTTTTATTTTTGAACGTCAGTTCACATTTGTAGGTGGATCATCAGTGTTAGAGCTAAAATTAGCATGTTTAAAGTGATTTTCATGCTTCCAGGGGCCCAAAACACAAGATTTATGGAATGGTTAAAAGTGCATGAAAATGGCCAATTTACTCACTCTGAGTTCTCAAAAAGGGTTTCTTCACCCCGGGAAGTTAATTAAATACCATTTGGAGGCATTTAATGTTCGAGCAAAAACGGCTGATTTTCGACAAAAGAGATAACACCCCCCCATTACGTCATGCTTCAGAAATGTGGAAAATGGTCCGTTTTCAAATGTTTTATTTTTGAACGTCAGTTCACATTTGTAGGTGGATCATCAGTGTTAGAGCTAAAATTAGCATGTTTAAAGTGATTTTCATGCTTCCAGGGGCTCGGGAAGTTAATTAAATACCATTTGGAGGCATTTAATGTTCGAGCAAAAGCGGCTGATTTTCGACAAAAGAGATAACACCCCCCATTACGTAATGCTTCAGAAATGTGGAAAATGGTCCGTTTTCAAATGTTTTATTTTTGAACGTCAGTTCACATTTGTAGGTGGATCATCAGTGTTAGAGCTAAAATTAGCATGTTTAAAGTGATTTTCATGCTTCCAGGGGCCCAAAACACAAGATTTATGGAATGGTTAAAAGTGCATGAAAATGGCCAATTTACTCACTCTGAGTTCTCAAAAAGGGTTTCTTCACCCCGGGAAGTTAATTAAATACCATTTGGAGGCATTTAATGTTCGAGCAAAAACGGCTGATTTTCGACAAAAGAGATAACACCCCCCCATTACGTCATGCTTCAGAAATGTGGAAAATGGTCCGTTTTCAAATGTTTTATTTTTGAACGTCAGTTCACATTTGTAGGTGGATCATCAGTGTTAGAGCTAAAATTAGCATGTTTAAAGTGATTTTCATGCTTCCAGGGGCTCGGGAAGTTAATTAAATACCATTTGGAGGCATTTAATGTTCGAGCAAAAACGGCTGATTTTCGACAAAAGAGATAACACCCCCCCATTACGTCATGCTTCAGAAATGTGGAAAATGGTCCGTTTTCAAATGTTTTATTTTTGAACGTCAGTTCACATTTGTAGGTGGATCATCAGTGTTAGAGCTAAAATTAGCATGTTTAAAGTGATTTTCATGCTTCCAGGGGCTCGGGAAGTGAAATAAATACCATTTGGAGGCATTTAATGTTCGAGCAAAAACGGCTGATTTTCGACAAAAGAGATAACACCCCCCCATTACGTCATGCTTCAGAAATGTGGAAAATGGTCCGTTTTCAAATGTTTTATTTTTGAACGTCAGTTCACATTTGTAGGTGGATCATCAGTGTTAGAGCTAAAATTAGCATGTTTAAAGTGATTTTTATGCTTCCAGGGGCTCGGGAAGTGAAATAAATACCATTTGGAGGCATTTAATGTTCGAGCAAAAACGGCTGATTTTCGACAAAAGAGATAACACCCCCCCATTACGTCATGCTTCAGAAATGTGGAAAATGGTCCGTTTTCAAATGTTTTATTTTTGAACGTCAGTTCACATTTGTAGGTGGATCATCAGTGTTAGAGCTAAAATTAGCATGTTTAAAGTGATTTTCATGCTTCCAGGGGCCCAAAACACAAGATTTATGGAATGGTTAAAAGTGCATGAAAATGGCCAATTTACTCACTCTGAGTTCTCAAAAAGGGTTTCTTCACCCCGGGAAGTTAATTAAATACCATTTGGAGGCATTTAATGTTCGAGCAAAAACGGCTGATTTTCGACAAAAGAGATAACACCCCCCCATTACGTCATGCTTCAGAAATGTAGAAAATGGTCCGTTTTCAAATGTTTTATTTTTGAACGTCAGTTCACATTTGTAGGTGGATCATCAGTGTTAGAGCTAAAATTAGCATGTTTAAAGTGATTTTCATGCTTCCAGGGGCTCGGGAAGTTAATTAAATACCATTTGGAGGCATTTAATGTTCGAGCAAAAACGGCTGATTTTCGACAAAAGAGATAACACCCCCCCATTACGTCATGCTTCAGAAATGTGGAAAATGGTCCGTTTTCAAATGTTTTATTTCTGAACGTCAGTTCACATTTGTAGGTGGATCATCAGTGTTAGAGCTAAAATTAGCATGTTTAAAGTGATTTTCATGCTTCCAGGGGCCCAAAACACAAGATTTATGGAATGGTTAAAAGTGCATGAAAATGGCCAATTTACTCACTCTGAGTTCTCAAAAAGGGTTTCTTCACCCCGGGAAGTTAATTAAATACCATTTGGAGGCATTTAATGTTCGAGCAAAAACGGCTGATTTTCGACAAAAGAGATAACACCCCCCCATTACGTCATGCTTCAGAAATGTGGAAAATGGTCCGTTTTCAAATGTTTTATTTTTGAACGTCAGTTCACATTTGTAGGTGGATCATCAGTGTTAGAGCTAAAATTAGCATGTTTAAAGTGATTTTCATGCTTCCAGGGGCTCGGGAAGTTAATTAAATACCATTTGGAGGCATTTAATGTTCGAGCAAAAACGGCTGATTTTCGACAAAAGAGATAACACCCCCCCATTACGTCATGCTTCAGAAATGTGGAAAATGTTCCGTTTTCAAATGTTTTATTTTTGAACGTCAGTTCACATTTGTAGGTGGATCAGCAGTGTTAGAGCTAAAATTAGCATGTTTAAAGTGATTTTCATGCTTCCAGGGGCTCGGGAAGTGAAATAAATACCATTTGGAGGCATTTAATGTTCGAGCAAAAACGGCTGATTTTCGACAAAAGAGATAACACCCCCCCATTACGTCATGCTTCAGAAATGTGGAAAATGGTCCGTTTTCAAATGTTTTATTTTTGAACGTCAGTTCACATTTGTAGGTGGATCATCAGTGTTAGAGCTAAAATTAGCATGTTTAAAGTGATTTTCATGCTTCCAGGGGCCCAAAACACAAGATTTATGGAATGGTTAAAAGTGCATGAAAATGGCCAATTTACTCACTCTGAGTTCTCAAAAAGGGTTTCTTCACCCCGGGAAGTTAATTAAATACCATTTGGAGGCATTTAATGTTCGAGCAAAAACGGCTGATTTTCGACAAAAGAGATAACACCCCCCCATTACGTCATGCTTCAGAAATGTAGAAAATGGTCCGTTTTCAAATGTTTTATTTTTGAACGTCAGTTCACATTTGTAGGTGGATCATCAGTGTTAGAGCTAAAATTAGCATGTTTAAAGTGATTTTCATGCTTCCAGGGGCTCGGGAAGTTAATTAAATACCATTTGGAGGCATTTAATGTTCGAGCAAAAACGGCTGATTTTCGACAAAAGAGATAACACCCCCCCATTACGTCATGCTTCAGAAATGTGGAAAATGGTCCGTTTTCAAATGTTTTATTTTTGAACGTCAGTTCACATTTGTAGGTGGATCATCAGTGTTAGAGCTAAAATTAGCATGTTTAAAGTGATTTTCATGCTTCCAGGGGCCCAAAACACAAGATTTATGGAATGGTTAAAAGTGCATGAAAATGGCCAATTTACTCACTCTGAGTTCTCAAAAAGGGTTTCTTCACCCCGGGAAGTTAATTAAATACCATTTGGAGGCATTTAATGTTCGAGCAAAAACGGCTGATTTTCGACAAAAGAGATAACACCCCCCCATTACGTCATGCTTCAGAAATGTGGAAAATGGTCCGTTTTCAAATGTTTTATTTTTGAACGTCAGTTCACATTTGTAGGTGGATCATCAGTGTTAGAGCTAAAATTAGCATGTTTAAAGTGATTTTCATGCTTCCAGGGGCTCGGGAAGTTAATTAAATACCATTTGGAGGCATTTAATGTTCGAGCAAAAACGGCTGATTTTTGACAAAAGAGATAACACCCTCCATTACGTCATGCTTCAGAAATTTGGAAAATGGTCCGTTTTCAAATGTTTTATTTTTGAACGTCAGTTCACATTTGTAGGTGGATCATCAGTGTTAGAGCTAAAATTAGCATGTTTAAAGTGATTTTCATGCTTCCAGGGGCCCAAAACACAAGATTTATGGAATGGTTAAAAGTGCATGAAAATGGCCAATTTACTCACTCTGAGTTCTCAAAAAGGGTTTCTTCACCCCGGGAAGTTAATTAAATACCATTTGGAGGCATTTAATGTTCGAGCAAAAACGGCTGATTTTCGACAAAAGAGATAACACCCCCCCATTACATCATGCTTCAGAAATGTGGAAAATGGTCCGTTTTCAAATGTTTTATTTTTGAACGTCAGTTCACATTTGTAGGTGGATCATCAGTGTTAGAGCTAAAATTGGCATGTTTAAAGTGATTTTCATGCTTCCAGGGGCTCGGGAAGTTAATTAAATACCATTTAGAGGCATTTAATGTTCGAGCAAAAACGGCTGATTTTCGACAAAAGAGATAACACCCCCCCATTACGTCATGCTTCAGAAATGTGGAAAATGGTCCGTTTTCAAATGTTTTATTTTTGACCGTCAGTTCACATTTGTAGGTGGATCATCAGTGTTAGAGCTAAAATTAGCATGTTTAAAGTGATTTTCATGCTTCCAGGGGCCCAAAACACAAGATTTATGGAATGGTTAAAAGTGCATGAAAATGGCCAATTTACTCACTCTGAGTTCTCAAAAAGGGTTTCTTCACCCCGGGAAGTTAATTAAATACCATTTGGAGGCATTTAATGTTCGAGCAAAAACGGCTGATTTTCGACAAAAGAGATAACACCCTCCCATTACGTCATGCTTCAGAAATGTGGAAAATGGTCCGTTTTCAAATGTTTTATTTTTGAACGTCAGTTCACATTTGTAGGTGGATCATCAGTGTTAGAGCTAAAATTAGCATGTTTAAAGTGATTTTCATGATTCCAGGGGCTCGGGAAGTTAATTAAATACCATTTGGAGGCATTTAATGTTCGAGCAAAAACGGCTGATTTTCGACAAAAGAGATAACACCCCCCATTACGTCATGCTTCAGAAATGTGGAAAATGGTCCGTTTTCAAATGTTTTATTTTTGAACGTCAATTCACATTTGTAGGTGGATCATCAGTGTTAGAGCTAAAATTAGCATGTTTAAAGTGATTTTCATGCTTCCAGGGGCCCAAAACACAAGATTTATGGAATGGTTAAAAGTGCATGAAAATGGCCAATTTACTCACTCTGAGTTCTCAAAAAGGGTTTCTTCACCCCGGGAAGTTAATTAAATACCATTTGGAGGCATTTAATGTTCGAGCAAAAACGGCTGATTTTCGACAAAAGAGATAACACCCCCCCATTACGTCATGCTTCAGAAATGTGGAAAATGGTCCGTTTTCAAATGTTTTATTTTTGAACGTCAGTTCACATTTGTAGGTGGATCATCAGTGTTAGAGCTAAAATTAGCATGTTTAAAGTGATTTTCATGCTTCCAGGGGCTCGGGAAGTTAATTAAATACCATTTGGAGGCATTTAATGTTCGAGCAAAAACGGCTGATTTTCGACAAAAGAGATAACACCCCCCCATTACGTCATGCTTCAGAAATGTGAAAAATGGTCCGTTTTCAAATGTTTTATTTTTGAACGTCAGTTCACATTTGTAGGTGGATCATCAGTGTTAGAGCTAAAATTAGCATGTTTAAAGTGATTTTCATGCTTCCAGGGGCTCGGGAAGTGAAATAAATACCATTTGGAGGCATTTAATGTTCGAGCAAAAACGGCTGATTTTCGACAAAAGAGATAACACCCCCCCATTACGTCATGCTTCAGAAATGTGGAAAATGGTCCGTTTTCAAATGTTTTATTTTTGAACGTCAGTTCACATTTGTAGGTGGATCATCAGTGTTAGAGCTAAAATTAGCATGTTTAAAGTGATTTTTATGCTTCCAGGGGCTCGGGAAGTGAAATAAATACCATTTGGAGGCATTTAATGTTCGAGCAAAAACGGCTGATTTTCGACAAAAGAGATAACACCCCCCCATTACGTCATGCTTCAAAAATGTGGAAAATGGTCCATTTTCAAATGTTTTATTTTTGAACGTCAGTTCACATTTGTAGGTGGATCATCAGTGTTAGAGCTAAAATTAGCATGTTTAAAGTGATTTTCATGCTTCCAGGGGCCCAAAACACAAGATTTATGGAATGGTTAAAAGTGCATGAAAATGGCCAATTTACTCACTCTGAGTTCTCAAAAAGGGTTTCTTCACCCCGGGAAGTTAATTAAATACCATTTGGAGGCATTTAATGTTCGAGCAAAAACGGCTGATTTTCGACAAAAGAGATAACACCCCCCATTACGTCATGCTTCAGAAATGTGGAAAATGGTCCGTTTTCAAATGTTTTATTTTTGAACGTCAGTTCACATTTATAGGTGGATCATCAGTGTTAGAGCTAAAATTAGCATGTTTAAAGTGATTTTCATGCTTCCAGGGGCTCGGGAAGTTAATTAAATACCATTTGGAGGCATTTAATGTTCGAGCAAAAACGGCTGATTTTTGACAAAAGAGATAACACCCCCCATTACGTCATGCTTCAGAAATTTGGAAAATGGTCCGTTTTCAAATGTTTTATTTTTGAACGTCAGTTCACATTTGTAGGTGGATCATCAGTGTTAGAGCTAAAATTAGCATGTTTAAAGTGATTTTCGTGCTTCCAGGGGCCCAAAACACAAGATTTATGGAATGGTTAAAAGTGCATGAAAATGGCCAATTTACTCACTCTGAGTTCTCAAAAAGGGTTTCTTCACCCCGGGAAGTTAATTAAATACCATTTGGAGGCATTTAATGTTCGAGCAAAAACGGCTGATTTTCGACAAAAGAGATAACACCCCCCCATTACGTCATGCTTCAGAAATGTGGAAAATGGTCAGTTTTCAAATGTTTTATTTTTGAACGTCAGTTCACATTTGTAGGTGGATCATCAGTGTTAGAGCTAAAATTGGCATGTTTAAAGTGATTTTCATGCTTCCAGGGGCTCGGGAAGTTAATTAAATACCATTTAGAGGCATTTAATGTTCGAGCAAAAACGGCTGATTTTCGACAAAAGAGATAACACCCCCCCATTACGTCATGCTTCAGAAATGTGGAAAATGGTCCGTTTTCAAATGTTTTATTTTTGACCGTCAGTTCACATTTGTAGGTGGATCATCAGTGTTAGAGCTAAAATTAGCATGTTTAAAGTGATTTTCATGCTTCCAGGGGCCCAAAACACAAGATTTATGGAATGGTTAAAAGTGCATGAAAATGGCCAATTTACTCACTCTGAGTTCTCAAAAAGGGTTTCTTCACCCCGGGAAGTTAATTAAATACCATTTGGAGGCATTTAATGTTCGAGCAAAAACGGCTGATTTTCGACAAAAGAGATAACACCCTCCCATTACGTCATGCTTCAGAAATGTGGAAAATGGTCCGTTTTCAAATGTTTTATTTTTGAACGTCAGTTCACATTTGTAGGTGGATCATCAGTGTTAGAGCTAAAATTAGCATGTTTAAAGTGATTTTCATGATTCCAGGGGCTCGGGAAGTTAATTAAATACCATTTGGAGGCATTTAATGTTCGAGCAAAAACGGCTGATTTTCGACAAAAGAGATAACACCCCCCATTACGTCATGCTTCAGAAATGTGGAAAATGGTCCGTTTTCAAATGTTTTATTTTTGAACGTCAATTCACATTTGTAGGTGGATCATCAGTGTTAGAGCTAAAATTAGCATGTTTAAAGTGATTTTCATGCTTCCAGGGGCCCAAAACACAAAATTTATGGAATGGTTAAAAGTGCATGAAAATGGCCAATTTACTCACTCTGAGTTCTCAAAAAGGGTTTCTTCACCCCGGGAAGTTAATTAAATACCATTTGGAGGCATTTAATGTTCGAGCAAAAACGGCTGATTTTCGACAAAAGAGATAACACCCCCCCATTACGTCATGCTTCAGAAATGTGGAAAATGGTCCGTTTTCAAATGTTTTATTTTTGAACGTCAGTTCACATTTGTAGGTGGATCATCAGTGTTAGAGCTAAAATTAGCATGTTTAAAGTGATTTTCATGCTTCCAGGGGCTCGGGAAGTTAATTAAATACCATTTGGAGGCATTTAATGTTCGAGCAAAAACGGCTGATTTTCGACAAAAGAGATAACACCCCCCCATTACGTCATGCTTCAGAAATGTGAAAAATGGTCCGTTTTCAAATGTTTTATTTTTGAACGTCAGTTCACATTTGTAGGTGGATCATCAGTGTTAGAGCTAAAATTAGCATGTTTAAAGTGATTTTCATGCTTCCAGGGGCTCGGGAAGTGAAATAAATACCATTTGGAGGCATTTAATGTTCGAGCAAAAACGGCTGATTTTCGACAAAAGAGATAACACCCCCCCATTACGTCATGCTTCAGAAATGTGGAAAATGGTCCGTTTTCAAATGTTTTATTTTTGAACGTCAGTTCACATTTGTAGGTGGATCATCAGTGTTAGAGCTAAAATTAGCATGTTTAAAGTGATTTTTATGCTTCCAGGGGCTCGGGAAGTGAAATAAATACCATTTGGAGGCATTTAATGTTCGAGCAAAAACGGCTGATTTTCGACAAAAGAGATAACACCCCCCCATTACGTCATGCTTCAAAAATGTGGAAAATGGTCCATTTTCAAATGTTTTATTTTTGAACGTCAGTTCACATTTGTAGGTGGATCATCAGTGTTAGAGCTAAAATTAGCATGTTTAAAGTGATTTTCATGCTTCCAGGGTCCCAAAACACAAGATTTATGGAATGGTTAAAAGTGCATGAAAATGGCCAATTTACTCACTCTGAGTTCTCAAAAAGGGTTTCTTCACCCCGGGAAGTTAATTAAATACCATTTGGAGGCATTTAATGTTCGAGCAAAAACGGCTGATTTTCGACAAAAGAGATAACACCCCCCCATTACGTCATGCTTCAGAAATGTGGAAAATGGTCCGTTTTCAAATGTTTTATTTTTGAACGTCAGTTCACATTTGTAGGTGGATCATCAGTGTTAGAGCTAAAATTAGCATGTTTAAAGTGATTTTCATGCTTCCAGGGGCTCGGGAAGTTAATTAAATACCATTTGGAGGCATTTAATGTTCGAGCAAAAACGGCTGATTTTCAACAAAAGAGATAACACCCCCCCATTACGGCATGCTTCAGAAATGTGGAAAATGGTCCGTTTTCAAATGTTTTATTTTTGAACGTCAGTTCACATTTGTAGGTGGATCATCAGTGTTAGAGCTAAAATTAGCATGTTTAAAGTGATTTTCATGCTTCCAGGGGCCCAAAACACAAGATTTATGGAATGGTTAAAAGCGCATGAAAATGGTCAATTTACTCACTCTGAGTTCTCAAAAAGGGTTTCTTCACCCCGGGAAGTTAATTAAATACCATTTGGAGGCATTTAATGTTCGATCAAAAACGGCTGATTTTCGACAAAAGAGATAACACCCCCCCATTACGTCAGGCTTCAGAAATGTGGAAAATGGTCCGTTTTCAAATGTTTTATTTTTGAACGTCAGTTCACATTTGTAGGTGGATCATCGGTGTTAGAGCTAAAATTAGCATGTTTAAAGTGATTTTCATGCTTCCAGGGGCTCGGGAAGTTAATTAAATACCATTTGGAGGCATTTAATGTTCGAGCAAAAACGGCTGATTTTCGACAAAAGAGATAACACCCCCCATTACGTCATGCTTCAGAAATGTGGAAAATGGTCCGTTTTCAAATGTTTTATTTTTGAACGTCAGTTCACATTTGTAGGTGGATCATCAGTGTTAGAGCTAAAATTAGCATGTTTAAAGTGATTTTCATGCTTCCAGGGGCCCAAAACACAAGATTTATGGAATGGTTAAAAGTGCATGAAAATGGCCAATTTACTCACTCTGAGTTCTCAAAAAGGGTTTCTTCACCCCGGAAAGTTAATTAAATACCATTTGGAGGCATTTAATGTTCGAGCAAAAACGGCTGATTTTCGACAAAAGAGATAACACCCCCCCATTACGTCATGCTTCAGAAATGTGGAAAATGGTCCGTTTTCAAATGTTTTATTTTTGAACGTCAGTTCACATTTGTAGGTGGATCATCAGTGTTAGAGCTAAAATTAGCATGTTTAAAGTGATTTTCATGCTTCCAGGGGCTCGGGAAGTTAATTAAATACCATTTGGAGGCATTTAATGTTCGAGCAAAAACGGCTGATTTTCGACAAAAGAGATAACACCCCCCCATTACGTCATGCTTCAGAAATGTGGAAAATGGTCCGTTTTCAAATGTTTTATTTTTGAACGTCAGTTCACATTTGTAGGTGGATCATCAGTGTTAGAGCTAAAATTAGCATGTTTAAAGTGATTTTCATGCTTCCAGGGGCCCAAAACACAAGATTTATGGAATGGTTAAAAGTGCATGAAAATGGCCAATTTACTCACTCTGAGTTCTCAAAAAGGGTTTCTTCACCCCGGGAAGTTAATTAAATACCATTTGGAGGCATTTAATGTTCGAGCAAAAACGGCTGATTTTCGACAAAAGAGATAACACCCCCCATTACGTCATGCTTCAGAAATGTGGAAAATGGTCCGTTTTCAAATGTTTTATTTTTGAACGTCAGTTCACATTTGTAGGTGGATCATCAGTGTTAGAGCTAAAATTAGCATGTTTAAAGTGATTTTCATGCTTCCAGGGGCTCGGGAAGTGAAATAAATACCATTTGGAGGCATTTAATGTTCGAGCAAAAACGGCTGATTTTCGACAAAAGAGATAACACCCCCCCATTACGTCATGCTTCAGAAATGTGGAAAATGGTCCGTTTTCAAATGTTTTATTTTTGAACGTCAGTTCACATTTGTAGGTGGATCATCAGTGTTAGAGCTAAAATTAGCATGTTTAAAGTGATTTTTATGCTTCCAGGGGCTCGGGAAGTGAAATAAATACCATTTGGAGGCATTTAATGTTCGAGCAAAAACGGCTGATTTTCGACAAAAGAGATAACACCCCCCCATTACGTCATGCTTCAGAAATGTGGAAAATGGTCCGTTTTCAAATGTTTTATTTTTGAACGTCAGTTCACATTTGTAGGTGGATCATCAGTGTTAGAGCTAAAATTAGCATGTTTAAAGTGATTTTCATGCTTCCAGGGGCCCAAAACACAAGATTTATGGAATGGTTAAAAGTGCATGAAAATGGCCAATTTACTCACTCTGAGTTCTCAAAAAGGGTTTCTTCACCCCGGGAAGTTAATTAAATACCATTTGGAGGCATTTAATGTTCGAGCAAAAACGGCTGATTTTCGACAAAAGAGATAACACCCCCCCATTACGTCATGCTTCAGAAATGTGGAAAATGGTCCGTTTTCAAATGTTTTCTTTTTGAACGTCAGTTCACATTTGTAGGTGGATCATCAGTGTTAGAGCTAAAATTAGCATGTTTAAAGTGATTTTCATGCTTCCAGGGGCTCGGGAAGTTAATTAAATACCATTTGGAGGCATTTAATGTTCGAGCAAAAACGGCTGATTTTCGACAAAAGAGATAACACCCCCCCATTACGTCATGCTTCAGAAATGTGGAAAATGGTCCGTTTTCAAATGTTTTATTTTTGAACGTCAGTTCACATTTGTAGGTGGATCATCAGTGTTAGAGCTAAAATTAGCATGTTTAAAGTGATTTTCATGCTTCCAGGGGCCCAAAACACAAGATTTATGGAATGGTTAAAAGTGCATGAAAATGGCCAATTTACTCACTCTGAGTTCTCAAAAAGGGTTTCTTCACCCCGGGAAGTTAATTAAATACCATTTGGAGGCATTTAATGTTCGAGCAAAAACGGCTGATTTTCGACAAAAGAGATAACACCCCCCCATTACGTCATGCTTCAGAAATGTGGAAAATGGTCCGTTTTCAAATGTTTTATTTTTGAACGTCAGTTCACATTTGTAGGTGGATCATCTGTGTTAGAGCTAAAATTAGCATGTTTAAAGTGATTTTCATGCTTCCAGGGGCTCGGGAAGTTAATTAAATACCATTTGGAGGCATTTAATGTTCGAGCAAAAACGGCTGATTTTCGACAAAAGAGATAACACCCCCCATTACGTAATGCTTCAGAAATGTGGAAAATGGTCCGTTTTCAAATGTTTTATTTTTGAACGTCAGTTCACATTTGTAGGTGGATCATCAGTGTTAGAGCTAAAATTAGCATGTTTAAAGTGATTTTCATGCTTCCAGGGGCCCAAAACACAAGATTTATGGAATGGTTAAAAGTGCATGAAAATGGCCAATTTACTCACTCTGAGTTCTCAAAAAGGGTTTCTTCACCCCGGGAAGTTAATTAAATACCATTTGGAGGCATTTAATGTTCGAGCAAAACCGGCTGATTTTCGACAAAAGAGATAACACCCCCCCATTACGTCATGCTTCAGAAATGTGGAAAATGGTCCGTTTTCAAATGTTTTATTTTTGAACGTCAGTTCACATTTGTAGGTGGATCATCAGTGTTGGAGCTAAAATTAGCATGTTTAAAGTGATTTTCATGCTTCCAGGGGCTCGGGAAGTTAATTAAATACCATTTGGAGGCATTTAATGTTCGAGCAAAAACGGCTGATTTTCGACAAAAGAGATTACACCCCCCCATTACGTCATGCTTCAGAAATGTGGAAAATGGTCCGTTTTCAAATGTTTTATTTTTGAACGTCAGTTCACATTTGTAGGTGGATCATCAGTGTTAGAGCTAAAATTAGCATGTTTAAAGTGATTTTCATGCTTCCAGGGGCTCGGGAAGTGAAATAAATACCATTTGGAGGCATTTAATGTTCGAGCAAAAACGGCTGATTTTCGACAAAAGAGATAACACCCCCCCATTACGTCATGCTTCAGAAATGTGGAAAATGGTCCGTTTTCAAATGTTTTATTTTTGAACGTCAGTTCACATTTGTAGGTGGATCATCAGTGTTAGAGCTAAAATTAGCATGTTTAAAGTGATTTTCATGCTTCCAGGGGCTCGGGAAGTTAATTAAATACCATTTGGAGGCATTTAATGTTCGAGCAAAAACGGCTGATTTTCGACAAAAGAGATAACACCCCCCATTACGTCATGCTTCAGAAATGTGGAAAATGGTCCGTTTTCAAATGTTTTATTTTTGAACGTCAGTTCACATTTGTAGGTGGATCATCAGTGTTAGAGCTAAAATTAGCATGTTTAAAGTGATTTTCATGCTTCCAGGGGCCCAAAACACAAGATTTATGGAATGGTTAAAAGTGCATGAAAATGGCCAATTTACTCACTCTGAGTTCTCAAAAAGGGTTTCTTCACCCCGGGAAGTTAATTAAATACCATTTGGAGGCATTTAATGTTCGAGCAAAAACGGCTGATTTTCGACAAAAGAGATAACACCCCCCCATTACGTCATGCTTCAGAAATGTGGAAAATGGTCCGTTTTCAAATGTTTTATTTTTGAACGTCAGTTCACATTTGTAGGTGGATCATCAGTGTTAGAGCTAAAATTAGCATGTTTAAAGTGATTTTCATGCTTCCAGGGGCTCGGGAAGTTAATTAAATGCCATTTGGAGGCATTTAATGTTCGAGCAAAAACGGCTGATTTTCGACAAAAGAGATAACACCCCCCCATTAAGTCATGCTTCAGAAATGTGGAAAATGGTCCATTTTCAAATGTTTTATTTTTGAACGTCAGTTCACATTTGTAGGTGGATCATCAGTGTTAGAGCTAAAATTAGCATGTTTAAAGTGATTTTCATGCTTCCAGGGGCCCAAAACACAAGATTTATGGAATGGTTAAAAGTGCATGAAAATGGCCAATTTACTCACTCTGAGTTCTCAAAAAGGGTTTCTTCACCCCGGGAAGTTAATTAAATACCATTTGGAGGCATTTAATGGTCGAGCAAAAACGGCTGATTTTCGACAAAAGAGATAACACCCCCCCATTACGTCATGCTTCAGAAATGTGGAAAATGGTCCGTTTTCAAATGTTTTATTTTTGAACGTCAGTTCACATTTGTAGGTGGATCATCAGTGTTAGAGCTAAAATTAGCATGTTTAAAGTGATTTTCATGCTTCCAGGGGCTCGGGAAGTTAATTAAATACCATTTGGAGGCATTTAATGTTCGAGCAAAAACGGCTGATTTTCGACAAAAGAGATAACACCCCCCCATTACGTCATGCTTCAGAAATGTGGAAAATGGTCCGTTTTCAAATGTTTTATTTTTGAACGTCAGTTCACATTTGTAGGTGGATCATCAGTGTTAGAGCTAAAATTGGCATGTTTAAAGTGATTTTCATGCTTCCCGGGGCCCAAAACACAAGATTTATGGAATGGTTAAAAGTGCATGAAAATGGCCAATTTACTCACTCTGAGTTCTCAAAAAGGGTTTCTTCACCCCGGGAAGTTAATTAAATACCATTTGGAGGCATTTAATGTTCGAGCAAAAACGGCTGATTTTCGACAAAAGAGATAACACCCCCCCATTACGTCATGCTTCAGAAATGTGGAAAATGGTCCGTTTTCAAATGTTTTATTTTTGAACGTCAGTTCACATTTGTAGGTGGATCATCAGTGTTAGAGCTAAAATTAGCATGTTTAAAGTGATTTTCATGCTTCCAGGGGCTCGGGAAGTTAATTAAATACCATTTGGAGGCATTTAATGTTCGAGCAAAAGCGGCTGATTTTCGACAAAAGAGATAACACCCCCCATTACGTAATGCTTCAGAAATGTGGAAAATGGTCCGTTTTCAAATGTTTTATTTTTGAACGTCAGTTCACATTTGTAGGTGGATCATCAGTGTTAGAGCTAAAATTAGCATGTTTAAAGTGATTTTCATGCTTCCAGGGGCCCAAAACACAAGATTTATGGAATGGTTAAAAGTGCATGAAAATGGCCAATTTACTCACTCTGAGTTCTCAAAAAGGGTTTCTTCACCCCGGGAAGTTAATTAAATACCATTTGAAGGCATTTAATGTTCGAGCAAAAACGGCTGATTTTCGACAAAAGAGATAACACCCCCCCATTACGTCATGCTTCAGAAATGTGGAAAATGGTCCGTTTTCCAATGTTTTATTTTTGAACGTCAGTTCACATTTGTATGTGGATCATCAGTGTTAGAGCTAAAATTAGCATGTTTAAAGTGATTTTCATGCTTCCAGGGGCTCGGGAAGTTAATTAAATACCATTTGGAGGCATTTAATGTTCGAGCAAAAACGGCTGATTTTCGACAAAAGAGATAACACCCCCCCATTACGTCATGCTTCAGAAATGTGGAAAATGGTCCGTTTTCAAATGTTTTATTTTTGAACGTCAGTTCACATTTGTAGGTGGATCATCAGTGTTAGAGCTAAAATTAGCATGTTTAAAGTGATTTTCATGCTTCCAGGGGCTCGGGAAGTGAAATAAATACCATTTGGAGGCATTTAATGTTCGAGCAAAAACGGCTGATTTTCGACAAAAGAGATAACACCCCCCCATTACGTCATGCTTCAGAAATGTGGAAAATGGTCCGTTTTCAAATGTTTTATTTTTGAACGTCAGTTCACATTTGTAGGTGGATCATCAGTGTTAGAGCTAAAATTAGCATGTTTAAAGTGATTTTTATGCTTCCAGGGGCTCGGGAAGTGAAATAAATACCATTTGGAGGCATTTAATGTTCGAGCAAAAACGGCTGATTTTCGACAAAAGAGATAACACCCCCCCATTACGTCATGCTTCAGAAATGTGGAAAATGGTCCGTTTTCAAATGTTTTATTTTTGAACGTCAGTTCACATTTGTAGGTGGATCATCAGTGTTAGAGCTAAAATTAGCATGTTTAAAGTGATTTTCATGCTTCCAGGGGCCCAAAACACAAGATTTATGGAATGGTTAAAAGTGCATGAAAATGGCCAATTTACTCACTCTGAGTTCTCAAAAAGGGTTTCTTCACCCCGGGAAGTTAATTAAATACCATTTGGAGGCATTTAATGTTCGAGCAAAAACGGCTGATTTTCGACAAAAGAGATAACACCCCCCCATTACGTCATGCTTCAGAAATGTAGAAAATGGTCCGTTTTCAAATGTTTTATTTTTGAACGTCAGTTCACATTTGTAGGTGGATCATCAGTGTTAGAGCTAAAATTAGCATGTTTAAAGTGATTTTCATGCTTCCAGGGGCTCGGGAAGTTAATTAAATACCATTTGGAGGCATTTAATGTTCGAGCAAAAACGGCTGATTTTCGACAAAAGAGATAACACCCCCCCATTACGTCATGCTTCAGAAATGTGGAAAATGGTCCGTTTTCAAATGTTTTATTTTTGAACGTCAGTTCACATTTGTAGGTGGATCATCAGTGTTAGAGCTAAAATTAGCATGTTTAAAGTGATTTTCATGCTTCCAGGGGCCCAAAACACAAGATTTATGGAATGGTTAAAAGTGCATGAAAATGGCCAATTTACTCACTCTGAGTTCTCAAAAAGGGTTTCTTCACCCCGGGAAGTTAATTAAATACCATTTGGAGGCATTTAATGTTCGAGCAAAAACGGCTGATTTTCGACAAAAGAGATAACACCCCCCCATTACGTCATGCTTCAGAAATGTGGAAAATGGTCCGTTTTCAAATGTTTTATTTTTGAACGTCAGTTCACATTTGTAGGTGGATCATCAGTGTTAGAGCTTAAATTAGCATGTTTAAAGTGATTTTCATGCTTCCAGGGGCTCGGGAAGTTAATTAAATACCATTTGGAGGCATTTAATGTTCGAGCAAAAACGGCTGATTTTCGACAAAAGAGATAACACCCCCCCATTACGTCATGCTTCAGAAATGTGGAAAATGGTCCGTTTTCAAATGTTTTATTTTTGAACGTCAGTTCACATTTGTAGGTGGATCATCAGTGTTAGAGCTAAAATTAGCATGTTTAAAGTGATTTTCATGCTTCCAGGGGCTCGGGAAGTGAAATAAATACCATTTGGAGGCATTTAATGTTCGAGCAAAAACGGCTGATTTTCGACAAAAGAGATAACACCCCCCCATTACGTCATGCTTCAGAAATGTGGAAAATGGTCCGTTTTCAAATGTTTTATTTTTGAACGTCAGTTCACATTTGTAGGTGGATCATCAGTGTTAGAGCTAAAATTAGCATGTTTAAAGTGATTTTTATGCTTCCAGGGGCTCGGGAAGTGAAATAAATACCATTTGGAGGCATTTAATGTTCGAGCAAAAACGGCTGATTTTCGACAAAAGAGATAACACCCCCCCCATTACGTCATGCTTCAGAAATGTGGAAAATGGTCCGTTTTCAAATGTTTTATTTTTGAACGTCAGTTCACATTTGTAGGTGGATCATCAGTGTTAGAGCTAAAATTAGCATGTTTAAAGTGATTTTCATGCTTCCAGGGGCCCAAAACACAAGATTTATGGAATGGTTAAAAGTGCATGAAAATGGCCAATTTACTCACTCTGAGTTCTCAAAAAGGGTTTCTTCACCCCGGGAAGTTAATTAAATACCATTTGGAGGCATTTAATGTTCGAGCAAAAACGGCTGATTTTCGACAAAAGAGATAACACCCCCCCCATTACGTCATGCTTCAGAAATGTAGAAAATGGTCCGTTTTCAAATGTTTTATTTTTGAACGTCAGTTCACATTTGTAGGTGGATCATCAGTGTTAGAGCTAAAATTAGCATGTTTAAAGTGATTTTCATGCTTCCAGGGGCTCGGGAAGTTAATTAAATACCATTTGGAGGCATTTAATGTTCGAGCAAAAACGGCTGATTTTCGACAAAAGAGATAACACCCCCCCATTACGTCATGCTTCAGAAATGTGGAAAATGGTCCGTTTTCAAATGTTTTATTTTTGAACGTCAGTTCACATTTGTAGGTGGATCATCAGTGTTAGAGCTAAAATTAGCATGTTTAAAGTGATTTTCATGCTTCCAGGGGCCCAAAACACAAGATTTATGGAATGGTTAAAAGTGCATGAAAATGGCCAATTTACTCACTCTGAGTTCTCAAAAAGGGTTTCTTCACCCCGGGAAGTTAATTAAATACCATTTGGAGGCATTTAATGTTCGAGCAAAAACGGCTGATTTTCGACAAAAGAGATAACACCCCCCCATTACGTCATGCTTCAGAAATGTGGAAAATGGTCCGTTTTCAAATGTTTTATTTTTGAACGTCAGTTCACATTTGTAGGTGGATCATCAGTGTTAGAGCTAAAATTAGCATGTTTAAAGTGATTTTCATGCTTCCAGGGGCTCGGGAAGTTAATTAAATACCATTTGGAGGCATTTAATGTTCGAGCAAAAACGGCTGATTTTCGACAAAAGAGATAACACCCCCCATTACGTCATGCTTCAGAAATTTGGAAAATGGTCCGTTTTCAAATGTTTTATTTTTGAACGTCAGTTCACATTTGTAGGTGGATCATCAGTGTTAGAGCTAAAATTAGCATGTTTAAAGTGATTTTCATGCTTCCAGGGGCCCAAAACACAAGATTTATGGAATGGTTAAAAGTGCATGAAAATGGCCAATTTACTCACTCTGAGTTCTCAAAAAGGGTTTCTTCACCCCGGGAAGTTAATTAAATACCATTTGGAGGCATTTAATGTTCGAGCAAAAACGGCTGATTTTCGACAAAAGAGATAACACCCCCCCATTACGTCATGCTTCAGAAATGTGGAAAATGGTCCGTTTTCAAATGTTTTATTTTTGAACGTCAGTTCACATTTGTAGGTGGATCATCAGTGTTAGAGCTAAAATTAGCATGTTTAAAGTGATTTTCATGCTTCCAGGGGCTCGGGAAGTTAATTAAATACCATTTGGAGGCATTTAATGTTCGAGCAAAAACGGCTGATTTTCGACAAAAGAGATAACACCCCCCCATTACGTCATGCTTCAGAAATGTGGAAAATGGTCCGTTTTCAAATGTTTTATTTTTGAACGTCAGTTCACATTTGTAGGTGGATCATCAGTGTTAGAGCTAAAATTAGCATGTTTAAAGTGATTTTCATGCTTCCAGGGGCTCGGGAAGTGAAATAAATACCATTTGGAGGCATTTAATGTTCGAGCAAAAACGGCTGATTTTCGACAAAAGAGATAACACCCCCCCATTACGTCATGCTTCAGAAATGTGGAAAATGGTCCGTTTTCAAATGTTTTATTTTTGAACGTCAGTTCACATTTGTAGGTGGATCATCAGTGTTAGAGCTAAAATTAGCATGTTTAAAGTGATTTATATGCTTCCAGGGGCTCGGGAAGTGAAATAAATACCATTTGGAGGCATTTAATGTTCGAGCAAAAACGGCTGATTTTCGACAAAAGAGATAACACCCCCCCATTACGTCATGCTTCAAAAATGTGGAAAATGGTCCGTTTTCAAATGTTTTATTTTTGAACGTCAGTTCACATTTGTAGGTGGATCATCAGTGTTAGAGCTAAAATTAGCATGTTTAAAGTGATTTTCATGCTTCCAGGGGCCCAAAACACAAGATTTATGGAATGGTTAAAAGTGCATGAAAATGGCCAATTTACTCACTCTGAGTTCTCAAAAAGGGTTTCTTCACCCCGGGAAGTTAATTAAATACCATTTGGAGGCATTTAATGTTCGATCAAAAACGGCTGATTTTCGACAAAAGAGATAACACCCCCCCATTACGTCATGCTTCAGAAATGTGGAAAATGGTCCGTTTTCAAATGTTTTATTTTTGAACGTCAGTTCACATTTGTAGGTGGATCATCGGTGTTAGAGCTAAAATTAGCATGTTTAAAGTGATTTTCATGCTTCCAGGGGCTCGGGAAGTTAATTAAATACCATTTGGAGGCATTTAATGTTCGAGCAAAAACGGCTGATTTTCGACAAAAGAGATAACACCCCCCATTACGTCATGCTTCAGAAATGTGGAAAATGGTCCGTTTTCAAATGTTTTATTTTTGAACGTCAGTTCACATTTGTAGGTGGATCATCAGTGTTAGAGCTAAAATTAGCATGTTTAAAGTGATTTTCATGCTTCCAGGGGCCCAAAACACAAGATTTATGGAATGGTTAAAAGTGCATGAAAATGGCCAATTTACTCACTCTGAGTTCTCAAAAAGGGTTTCTTCACCCCGGGAAGTTAATTAAATACCATTTGGAGGCATTTAATGTTCGAGCAAAAACGGCTGATTTTCGACAAAAGAGATAACACCCCCCCATTACGTCATGCTTCAGAAATGTGGAAAATGGTCCGTTTTCAAATGTTTTATTTTTGAACGTCAGTTCACATTTGTAGGTGGATCATCAGTGTTAGAGCTAAAATTAGCATGTTTAAAGTGATTTTCATGCTTCCAGGGGCTCGGGAAGTTAATTAAATACCATTTGGAGGCATTTAATGTTCGAGCAAAAACGGCTGATTTTCGACAAAAGAGATAACACCCCCCCATTACGTCATGCTTCAGAAATGTGGAAAATGGTCCGTTTTCAAATGTTTTATTTTTGAACGTCAGTTCACATTTGTAGGTGGATCATCAGTGTTAGAGCTAAAATTAGCATGTTTAAAGTGATTTTCATGCTTCCAGGGGCCCAAAACACAAGATTTATGGAATGGTTAAAAGTGCATGAAAATGGCCAATTTACTCACTCTGAGTTCTCAAAAAGGGTTTCTTCACCCCGGGAAGTTAATTAAATACCATTTGGAGGCATTTAATGTTCGAGCAAAAACGGCTGATTTTCGACAAAAGAGATAACACCCCCCCATTACGTCATGCTTCAGAAATGTGGAAAATGGTCCGTTTTCAAATGTTTTATTTTTGAACGTCAGTTCACATTTGTAGGTGGATCATCAGTGTTAGAGCTAAAATTAGCATGTTTAAAGTGATTTTCATGCTTCCAGGGGCTCGGGAAGTGAAATAAATACCATTTGAAGGCATTTAATGTTCGAGCAAAAACGGCTGATTTTCGACAAAAGAGATAACACCCCCCCATTACGTCATGCTTCAGAAATGTGGAAAATGGTCCGTTTTCAAATGTTTTATTTTTGAACGTCAGTTCACATTTGTAGGTGGATCATCAGTGTTAGAGCTAAAATTAGCATGTTTAAAGTGATTTTTATGCTTCCAGGGGCTCGGGAAGTGAAATAAATACCATTTGGAGGCATTTAATGTTCGAGCAAAAACGGCTGATTTTCGACAAAAGAGATAACACCCCCCCATTACGTCATGCTTCAGAAATGTGGAAAATGGTCCGTTTTCAAATGTTTTATTTTTGAACGTCAGTTCACATTTGTAGGTGGATCATCAGTGTTAGAGCTAAAATTAGCATGTTTAAAGTGATTTTCATGCTTCCAGGGG
Organism: Lissotriton vulgaris; assembly: GCF_964263255.1. Taxonomy (NCBI): domain Eukaryota; kingdom Metazoa; phylum Chordata; class Amphibia; order Caudata; family Salamandridae; genus Lissotriton; species Lissotriton vulgaris. The sequence continues at coordinate 89,643 of NW_028248765.1, forward strand.
CCCAAAACACAAGATTTATGGAATGGTTAAAAGTGCATGAAAATGGCCAATTTACTCACTCTGAGTTCTCAAAAAGGGTTTCTTCACCCCGGGAAGTTAATTAAATACCATTTGGAGGCATTTAATGTTCGAGCAAAAACGGCTGATTTTCGACAAAAGAGATAACACCCCCCCATTACGTCATGCTTCAGAAATGTGGAAAATGGTCCGTTTTCAAATGTTTTATTTTTGAACGTCAGTTCACATTTGTAGGTGGATCATCAGTGTTAGAGCTAAAATTAGCATGTTTAAAGTGATTTTCATGCTTCCAGGGGCTCGGGAAGTTAATTAAATACCATTTGGAGGCATTTAATGTTCGAGCAAAAACCGCTGATTTTCGACAAAAGAGATAACACCCCCCCATTACGTCATGCTTCAGAAATGTGGAAAATGGTCCGTTTTCAAATGTTTTATTTTTGAACGTCAGTTCACATTTGTAGGTGGATCATCAGTGTTAGAGCTAAAATTAGCATGTTTAAAGTGATTTTCATGCTTCCAGGGGATCGGGAAGTTAATTAAATACCATTTGGAGGCATTTAATGTTCGAGCAAAAACGGCTGATTTTCGACAAAAGAGATAACACCCCCCATTACGTCATGCTTCAGAAATGTGGAAAATGGTCCGTTTTCAAATGTTTTATTTTTGAACGTCAGTTCACATTTGTAGGCGGATCATCAGTGTTAGAGCTAAAATTAGCATGTTTAAAGTGATTTTCATGCTTCCAGGGGCCCAAAACACAAGATTTATGGAATGGTTAAAAGTGCATGAAAATGGCCAATTTACTCACTCTGAGTTCTCAAAAAGGGTTTCTTCACCCCGGGAAGTTAATTAAATACCATTTGGAGGCATTTAATGTTCGAGCAAAAACGGCTGATTTTCGACAAAAGAGATAACACCCCCCCATTACGTCATGCTTCAGAAATGTGGAAAATGGTCCGTTTTCAAATGTTTTATTTTTGAACGTCAGTTCACATTTGTAGGTGGATCATCAGTGTTAGAGCTAAAATTAGCATGTTTAAAGTGATTTTCATGCTTCCAGGGGCTCGGGAAGTTAATTAAATACCATTTGGAGGCATTTAATGTTCGAGCAAAAACGGCTGATTTTCGACAAAAGAGATAACACCCCCCCATTACGTCATGCTTCAGAAATGTGGAAAATGGTCCGTTTTCAAATGTTTTATTTTTGAACGTCAGTTCACATTTGTAGGTGGATCATCAGTGTTAGAGCTAAAATTAGCATGTTTAAAGTGATTTTCATGCTTCCAGGGGCCCAAAACACAAGATTTATGGAATGGTTAAAAGTGCATGAAAATGGCCAATTTACTCACTCTGAGTTCTCAAAAAGGGTTTCTTCACCCCGGGAAGTTAATTAAATACCATTTGGAGGCATTTAATGTTCGAGCAAAAACGGCTGATTTTCGACAAAAGAGATAACACCCCCCATTACGTCATGCTTCAGAAATGTGGAAAATGGTCCGTTTTCAAATGTTTTATTTTTGAACGTCAGTTCACATTTGTAGGTGGATCATCAGTGTTAGAGCTAAAATTAGCATGTTTAAAGTGATTTTTATGCTTCCAGGGGCTCGGGAAGTGAAATAAATACCATTTGGAGGCATTTAATGTTCGAGCAAAAACGGCTGATTTTCGACAAAAGAGATAACACCCCCCATTACGTCATGCTTCAGAAATGTGGAAAATGGTCCGTTTTCAAATGTTTTATTTTTGAACGTCAGTTCACATTTGTAGGTGGATCATCAGTGTTAGAGCTAAAATTAGCATGTTTAAAGTGATTTTCATGCTTCCAGGGGCTCGGGAAGTGAAATAAATACCATTTGGAGGCATTTAATGTTCGAGCAAAAACGGCTGATTTTCGACAAAAGAGATAACACCCCCCCATTACGTCATGCTTCAGAAATGTGGAAAATGGTCCGTTTTCAAATGTTTTATTTTTGAACGTCAGTTCACATTTGTAGGTGGATCATCAGTGTTAGAGCTAAAATTAGCATGTTTAAAGTGATTTTCATGCTTCCAGGGGCTCGGGAAGTTAATTAAATACCATTTGGAGGCATTTAATGTTCGAGCAAAAACGGCTGATTTTCGACAAAAGAGATAACACCCCCCCATTACGTCATGCTTCAGAAATGTGGAAAATGGTCCGTTTTGAAATGTTTTATTTTTGAACGTCAGTTCACATTTGTAGGTGGATCATCAGTGTTAGAGCTAAAATTAGCATGTTTAAAGTGATTTTCATGCTTCCAGGGGCCCAAAACACAAGATTTATGGAATGGTTAAAAGTGCATGAAAATGGCCAATTTACTCACTCTGAGTTCTCAAAAAGGGTTTCTTCACCCCGGGAAGTTAATTAAATACCATTTGGAGGCATTTAATGTTCGAGCAAAAACGGCTGATTTTCGACAAAAGAGATAACACCCCCCCATTACGTCATGCTTCAGAAATGTGGAAAATGGTCCGTTTTCAAATGTTTTATTTTTGAACGTCAGTTCACATTTGTAGGTGGATCATCAGTATTAGAGCTAAAATTAGCATGTTTAAAGTGATTTTCATGCTTCCAGGGGCTCGGGAAGTGAAATAAATACCATTTGGAGGCATTTAATGTTCGAGCAAAAACGGCTGATTTTCGACAAAAGAGATAACACCCCCCCATTACGTCATGCTTCAGAAATGTGGAAAATGGTCCGTTTTCAAATGTTTTATTTTTGAACGTCAGTTCACATTTGTAGGTGGATCATCAGTGTTAGAGCTAAAATTAGCATGTTTAAAGTGATTTTTATGCTTCCAGGGGCTCGGGAAGTGAAATAAATACCATTTGGAGGCATTTAATGTTCGAGCAAAAACGGCTGATTTTCGACAAAAGAGATAACACCCCCCCATTACGTCATGCTTCAGAAATGTGGAAAATGGTCCGTTTTCAAATGTTTTATTTTTGAACGTCAGTTCACATTTGTAGGTGGATCATCAGTGTTAGAGCTAAAATTAGCATGTTTAAAGTGATTTTCATGCTTCCAGGGGCCCAAAACACAAGATTTATGGAATGGTTAAAAGTGCATGAAAATGGCCAATTTACTCACTCTGAGTTCTCAAAAAGGGTTTCTTCACCCCGGGAAGTTAATTAAATACCATTTGGAGGCATTTAATGTTCGAGCAAAAACGGCTGATTTTCGACAAAAGAGATAACACCCCCCATTACGTCATGCTTCAGAAATGTGGAAAATGGTCCGTTTTCAAATGTTTTATTTTTGAACGTCAGTTCACATTTGTAGGTGGATCATCAGTGTTAGAGCTAAAATTAGCATGTTTAAAGTGATTTTCATGCTTCCAGGGGCTCGGGAAGTTAATTAAATACCATTTGGAGGCATTTAATGTTCGAGCAAAAACGGCTGATTTTCGACAAAAGAGATAACACCCCCCCATTACGTCATGCTTCAGAAATGTGGAAAATGGTCCGTTTTCAAATGTTTTATTTTTGAACGTCAGTTCACATTTGTAGGTGGATCATCAGTGTTAGAGCTAAAATTAGCATGTTTAAAGTGATTTTCATGCTTCCAGGGGCTCGGGAAGTTAATTAAATACCATTTGGAGGCATTTAATGTTCGAGCAAAAACGGCTGATTTTCGACAAAAGAGATAACACCCCCCATTACGTCATGCTTCAGAAATGTGAAAAATGGTCCGTTTTCAAATGTTTTATTTTTAAACGTCAGTTCACATTTGTAGGTGGATCATCAGTGTTAGAGCTAAAATTAGCATGTTTAAAGTGATTTTCATGCTTCCAGGGGCCCAAAACACAAGATTTATGGAATGGTTAAAAGTACATGAAAATGGCCAATTTACTCACTCTGAGTTCTTAAAAAGGGTTTCTTCACCCCGGGAAGTTAATTAAATAGCATTTGGAGGCATTTAATGTTCGAGCAAAAACGGCTGATTTTCGACAAAAGAGATAACACCCCCCCATTACGTCATGCTTCAGAAATGTGGAAAATGGTCCGTTTTCAAATGTTTTATTTTTGAACGTCAGTTCACATTTGTAGGTGGATCATCAGTGTTAGAGCTAAAATTAGCATGTTTAAAGTGATTTTCATGCTTCCAGGGGCTCGGGAAGTTAATTAAATACCATTTGGAGGCATTTAATGTTCGAGCAAAAACGGCTGATTTTCGACAAAAGAGATAACACCCCCCCATTACGTCATGCTTCAGAATGTGGAAAATGGTCCGTTTTCAAATGTTTTATTTTTGAACGTCTGTTCACATTTGTAGGTGGATCATCAGTGTTAGAGCTAAAATTAGCATGTTTAAAGTGATTTTCATGCTTCCAGGGGCCCAAAACACAAGATTTATGGAATGGTTAAAAGTGCATGAAAATGGCCAATTTACTCACTCTGAGTTCTCAAAAAGGGTTTCTTCACCCCGGGAAGTTAATTAAATACCATTTGGAGGCATTTAATGTTCGAGCAAAAACGGCTGATTTTCGACAAAAGAGATAACACCCCCCCATTACGTCATGCTTCAGAAATGTGGAAAATGGTCCGTTTTCAAATGTTTTATTTTTGAACGTCAGTTCACATTTGTAGGTGGATCATCAGTGTTAGAGCTAAAATTAGCATGTTTAAAGTGATTTTCATGCTTCCAGGGGCTCGGGAAGTGAAATAAATACCATTTGGAGGCATTTAATGTTCGAGCAAAAACGGCTGATTTTCGACAAAAGAGATAACACCCCCCCATTACGTCATGCTTCAGAAATGTGGAAAATGGTCCGTTTTCAAATGTTTTATTTTTGAACGTCAGTTCACATTTGTAGGTGGATCATCAGTGTTAGAGCTAAAATTAGCATGTTTAAAGTGATTTTTATGCTTCCAGGGGCTCGGGAAGTGAAATAAATACCATTTGGAGGCATTTAATGTTCGAGCAAAAACGGCTGATTTTCGACAAAAGAGATAACACCCCCCCATTACGTCATGCTTCAGAAATGTGGAAAATGGTCCGTTTTCAAATGTTTTATTTTTGAACGTCAGTTCACATTTGTAGGTGGATCATCAGTGTTAGAGCTAAAATTAGCATGTTTAAAGTGATTTTCATGCTTCCAGGGGCCCAAAACACAAGATATATGGAATGGTTAAAAGTGCATGAAAATGGCCAATTTACTCACTCTGAGTTCTCAAAAAGGGTTTCTTCACCCCGGGAAGTTAATTAAATACCATTTGGAGGCATTTAATGTTCGAGCAAAAACGGCTGATTTTCGACAAAAGAGATAACACCCCCCCATTACGTCATGCTTCAGAAATGTGGAAAATGGTCCGTTTTCAAATGTTTTATTTTTGAACGTCAGTTCACATTTGTAGGTGGATCATCAGTGTTAGAGCTAAAATTAGCATGTTTAAAGTGATTTTCATGCTTCCAGGGGCTCGGGAAGTTAATTAAATACCATTTGGAGGCATTTAATGTTCGAGCAAAAACGGCTGATTTTCGACAAAAGAGATAACACCCCCCATTACGTCATGCTTCAGAAATGTGGAAAATGGTCCGTTTTCAAATGTTTTATTTTTGAACGTCAGTTCACATTTGTAGGTGGATCATCAGTGTTAGAGCTAAAATTAGCATGTTTAAAGTGATTTTCATGCTTCCAGGGGCCCAAAACACAAGATTTATGGAATGGTTAAAAGTGCATGAAAATGGCCAATTTACTCACTCTGAGTTCTCAAAAAGGGTTTCTTCACCCCGGGAAGTTAATTAAATACCATTTGGAGGCATTTAATGTTCGAGCAAAAACGGCTGATTTTCGACAAAAGAGATAACACCCCCCCATTACGTCATGCTTCAGAAATGTGGAAAATGGTCCGTTTTCAAATGTTTTATTTTTGAACGTCAGTTCACATTTGTAGGTGGATCATCAGTGTTAGAGCTAAAATTAGCATGTTTAAAGTGATTTTCATGCTTCCAGGGGCTCGGGAAGTTAATTAAATACCATTTGGAGGCATTTAATGTTCGAGCAAAAACGGCTGATTTTCGACAAAAGAGATAACACCCCCCCATTACGTCATGCTTCAGAAATGTGGAAAATGGTCCGTTTTCAAATGTTTTATTTTTGAACGTCAGTTCACATTTGTAGGTGGATCATCAGTGTTAGAGCTAAAATTAGCATGTTTAAAGTGATTTTCATGCTTCCAGGGGCCCAAAACACAAGATTTATGGAATGGTTAAAAGTGCATGAAAATGGCCAATTTACTCACTCTGAGTTCTCAAAAAGGGTTTCTTCACCCCGGGAAGTTAATTAAATACCATTTGGAGGCATTTAATGTTCGAGCAAAAACGGCTGATTTTCGACAAAAGAGATAACACCCCCCCATTACGTCATGCTTCAGAAATGTGGAAAATGGTCCGTTTTCAAATGTTTTATTTTTGAACGTCAGTTCACATTTGTAGGTGGATCATCAGTGTTAGAGCTAAAATTAGCATGTTTAAAGTGATTTTCATGCTTCCAGGGGCTCGGGAAGTGAAATAAATACCATTTGGAGGCATTTAATGTTCGAGCAAAAACGGCTGATTTTCGACAAAAGAGATAACACCCCCCCATTACGTCATGCTTCAGAAATGTGGAAAATGGTCCGTTTTCAAATGTTTTATTTTTGAACGTCAGTTCACATTTGTAGGTGGATCATCAGTGTTAGAGCTAAAATTAGCATGTTTAAAGTGATTTTTATGCTTCCAGGGGCTCGGGAAGTGAAATAAATACCATTTGGAGGCATTTAATGTTCGAGCAAAAACGGCTGATTTTCGACAAAAGAGATAACACCCCCCCATTACGTCATGCTTCAGAAATGTGGAAAATGGTCCGTTTTCAAATGTTTTATTTTTGAACGTCGGTTCACATTTGTAGGTGGATCATCAGTGTTAGAGCTAAAATTAGCATGTTTAAAGTGATTTTCATGCTTCCAGGGGCCCAAAACACAAGATTTATGGAATGGTTAAAAGTGCATGAAAATGGCCAATTTACTCACTCTGAGTTCTCAAAAAGGGTTTCTTCACCCCGGGAAGTTAATTAAATACCATTTGGAGGCATTTAATGTTCGAGCAAAAACGGCTGATTTTCGACAAAAGAGATAACACCCCCCATTACGTCATGCTTCAGAAATGTGGAAAATGGTCCGTTTTCAAATGTTTTATTTTTGAACGTCAGTTCACATTTGTAGGTGGATCATCAGTGTTAGAGCTAAAATTAGCATGTTT